>NW_010519602.1:9816-53483 GCF_000687285.1 Phaethon lepturus
CCCATTGTCGTGACGGATGCTGTGCTCTGCAAATGTGAACCGTTGTTTTAAAAAAAAAAAAAGTGTCTTCCATTATGGAATGATATGCTTGATGTACATTTGCGCTCTTTTTTTTGACCTTGGGATTTAAACAATAGTAACCCAGCCCCTGTATGCAAATGCATACTTACAGCATCTAGCTTGTGTTATAGCACCAGAAAACTTGGCATCTTATCTTGTTGCCAGAATTATCCTATGTTACGTGGACTGAAATTCGGAAAACCAACCTCGCTGTGAAGTATGATTAAAGCTGGGAAGAGGTAACACCCTTCGGCTGAGCCTGTGCAGTCACATGAAATGACCCGGATACTGCTCTTTGGCTCAGAGGCGAGGTGTCACGGGTTAGTTTGCATACAAGCAGTTCGTAGCTAAACTCCTCTTTGCCCAAAGAGAATGGTTCTGTTAAAACTGTCTTGTTAGGAGAGATGTCCTGAATCATGCCGGGACATTAAATGGCCTCAGGTTGCGCCAGGGGAGGTTTAGACTGGATATTAGGGAAAAATTCTCTATGGAAAGAGGGGTCAAGCATTGGAACAGGCTGCCCAGGGAGGTGGTGGAGTCACCATCACTGGAAGTGTTCAAAAAAAAACGTGTAGACGTGGCACTTCAGGATATGGTATAGTGGGCATGGTGGTGTTGGACTGATGGTTGGACTTGATGATCTTAAAGGTCTTTTCCAACCTTAACAATTCTGTGATTCTGTTACTAGGTAGAGCGATCACTGACATGAGCAAAAACCGTGCTGGGGAGTGAGAAAGAACCAGGAAGAATGACAACGTGTCAGTGTTTGTGTCAGAGCCTTGTCCCTGCATCATTTATAAGTGGAGGCAGAAGCCTGTCAGTTCAGTGGAAATAATATAGACCTGAGCATCTTTCATCTGCTTATATAGTCGTCGTCTTCGACTGGCATTGCTTAGCAGAGAGCTCACTTAGCAGAGAGCTCGCTGGCATGAGACTGAAGCCTGCGGTACCTTGATTTGGAAAGTGATATGGTGCAAAGGGTCCACCGCTGACCTCCAGGGTCACTCGGAGAAGGCTGGAAATGTACAGGTGCGTGCGCTTGGCTTTCTTGCCAAGGTGCACAAACACTCTGCGGATCCTCTCGGAGGGATCACCTGGGCAGCGAGGCAGTGCGTAGTCTTGAGCTGGAAACCCAAATAACAGGAGTAGGGAATCTGAATTAAAAAAAAAAAAATTCAGGAGATGTCTGGACTGAAGAGACTAGTTCTGCAGTGATACTCTAAGTGACTGTTTGGTCAACTTTCTCATTCTGCTGCTTCTTTCTCAGGAGAAGTACTTTTTACCCAGGCATGATTTTTACGATCAAGAGTAGTGGGAGTCAACTTCCTGGGTACCTCAGTAGTGTTAGAAGCTTAGCCATTTCCACTGCTTAAAATTGAGCCAGCAGTGATGCCTGTTCAACATAGTCGCTACTCAGAAAACAGCCAGTTCTATTCTTTATCCCAGTAGAATTAACTGCTGAAACTGGGGAAAAAAAAAATCAATGCTTTATGGAAGATGCAACTTATGACATGGAATGGTTATACTGATCAGAAACTCGTAGGCAACCGGGAAGAGAAGTTGTGTAGGTTATACCTTTTACCCGTAAGAACTTTAACTGCTGTATTATGTGGGTTTGTGGAGTAGGGGCAAGAAGAAAGAAAAAAGGACAGCCGCTGTTGGCGTCTTGTGTGAGAGGAGCCCTGGGTGATGGGGGAAAAAGCTCTGAAAAAATCTGCATTGACCTTGAAACATGTTTGGCCTTTTCTATCTTATTGCAGTTCTTGCAGTTATACCTCGGGTGAATTAATCTCTTTGTGAGCTGCGTCTGACTGCTCAGGCAAACGTATCCTTCCGTTGGGTGAACATTCTGACATTGTTTTCATGCAGAGATGTCACCATTTTTAATAGTACATCCCAGAGGGTGTCTACATCTTTTCACTGCTGAGAAAGACATGTTTTGGCTTTAAAGGAAGTTTAAACACACCAGCGTGCTAAGCATATTCTAGTACCTACAGACGTACTCACACGTATATCTGTGGTGCCCTCTGCTTTCCACCGCCTTTGGGAGGGCCAAAGGTATTCATTGTGTTTAAAGGTTCTTCCCGGATGGTCATCAGTTGGCCTCCAAAGATTATCAGTGCAGTGAAGAAACTGTTCCTGAAGGAATCAGGATATCTTACATGGGCCAGGAGGTTTGGAAGGAGTTTGGAAAATGTCCTCTGTGACAGTATTTATCTGTAAAATTAATGTCTTGCACCTTTTTCTGTTAAACCATCTAAGTGAAAACTGAACACAAACTAGGAAATTCTTCAGTTTAAATTAAAAAAAAAGGAGAGAACATGATAGCCCAGCCTGTACCCTCACTGGAGTTCTCTGTGGTTTGGACTAGGTTGAATATTTGTAAGCGGTTCCCAAAACAGATTTGCTCTCGGTTCATTCCAGTGACTTGTACAACTGTCCCTCCAAAGTTCTGGGGAAAAAAAAGGATGGAGGGTAAAGGGGGGCTTGCCTATGCGGGCTTGCTGTGGACAGTCTCCTCTGTATTTCAGTAGCTCCTTGAAGGGGTTCTTTCGGCTTTTCTGGGTGGGTCAGTTCTGGTTTTCTTACAGTGATGGCAAGGGAATTTGGGTTCCTGAAGGAAAAAAACCCTACATCTTTTTAGACTAAATAGAGTACATAAACTTGCCAAAGATCCTGGCCGCCTGAGCACGTTAAGGTCGCTGCTGCTGAGTTTCCACCGCTGCTGTTACCGCTGCGACTGGGCTGAGCTAGCCCAGGTACGTGGGCAGGTGGAGGTGCACGCCGCATCTGCCGTGTGTACGCCTCTGCAGAGTTCTCTCACACTGCCAGTGTTTTTCAAACTGACACAAGCAGCTTTCCAAATATTTTGCGGCACCCCGGCGCGGCTTTTCTCGGACACGCCAATAGAGTGAAGTGCCTTTTCTGTTTAATGTACTCTTCTGAGCCAGCTGCAAACGCTTTGCCATTTTTTTCCCCAAAGCACAGTTTGGGGAGCTTTTGCGGAAGGGGAGAGCTTCATTTGCAGGGCAGAGTCAGTGCCCAGAAGAGGGCCCCCCTGCCCGAAGCAGCGTGGAATGTCGGTTTCCCAAGCTGTGTATTAGAAATACGTTTCCTCTGTTGCAAGTGAGCCAGGAGTGATGTACCTGATAACACTAGAGTGGGATAAAAAGCAGTTATTTTTCAAGAGCTGTTTAAAACATGAGTTTTCTTTCCTTGCATTGAGTTCTGGGTTAGTTTGTTTGGTAGTGGGGTTTGTTTGTTAGTGGGGGTTTGTTTGTTTGTGTGTGGTGTGTTGGTTTTTTTTGTTTGTTTGTTTGTTTGTTTTTTAATAAGGCAGTTTAGAATTAAAGGTAAAATTAAGTACCGTCAAGACCTTACCTACCCTTGGGCTATTAAGACCTTGTAACCCGAGTGGAAATAATATTTGAGTAGTCTGTGTTTGCTGCCAAGTTTTCAAGAAAGTCAAAGTGCTGAATTGGTGCAGGTCTCTGGCTAATCACCCAAACCTGATGTTTGCTAGTGATGTACTAGTTAATGTATGACATGAGTCTCCTCTGCAGGAGCAGAGCGCGCATTTCCGTGGCTTGATTTATTCTGTTCGTTCAGTTTAGTCCAAAAAAATTTGGTGCTCTCACAACTGAGGAAACCAAATGGAGGAGGAGGAGCTTGCAAAGTAGAGATGCTGCTTTTACTTGTGGACTGTAGGGGGGTAAAAACAAGCTGTGATGTACCAGTGCTAAAACTCAAAAAAATAAAACAATGAAAAGCTTGTAGTTCACTGATGACAGACAATACTTTATTTAATAAATCCGTTTTCCATTGGAAAAGATAATTAAGAGGTCTTTTTCTTTTGCATTCAGTGCTTTTTAACAGGTTTAAGGTTTGGCAGTTGTAAGTTTCAATATACTTTATACTCTTAATTGAAAAAATTATTTAGAACCTTACTAATGATGTGGTACTAAAATGGAGATATAATGTATTGTGGTCATTGAAAAGTTCAGTTGAGAGGTTTTATTTGCATGTCTTAACGGTTACAAACTATGAGTGAATTTTTTCGTAACGATAATGAATAATATTTGCCAATGCAAACCAAGATCTAAATCCTTGCCCTGAAGAAAGGTTCCTTGTTTCTGAATTAAATAGTTTTTTTAATCTGTGATGTCTGCAATAGATCCTTTGATGAAACACTGGAGTACTGGTCATACAGTAGAAGTTAATACTCAGCACAGGGACACCTCTATCTCTGCAGCGGGTGCTTTCAGGTGCTAGCAATGCCGCATCCTAAGAGAATGGAAATTCCAGCATCAGATCTGATTCTGTACTGTCTCTGTGTCACCTCCTTTTCATGTTGACACTGCTTGGTACTGCATGGATTCTTCTGGCAATCAAACTGTAGTAGCTTACTGCGATTCTGATTGATGTATTATCTATCTCTTTTTAACTTCCTGTTTGTCTTTAGTTGGGATATCCAATTCACACTCATCAATCCAGACTATGCTGGTGTTTATTCCTTAGGTACATGTTTGAGCTTGAATGGACATGTATTCTAAGAAGAACCAGGCAGGTGGGTAAATTGTGTTGAAAAAATAACCTGCTAAATAAATACCTATTTATATCTATTGAAGACATGCATCACCCATGAATAAGCGATGTGCAAATCTCGAAAGATTTCTGTGGTCAGCACTTCATTAAGAAGTGGAATTTTCAGGTACTTACCCAATTATCCAGATTATAACCCAGTTCTCTTAAACCTTCATGCTGAGCTGAGAAACATGAGAACAAGCTCATTTCAGAAGCCTTCAGTACTGCCTGCTCTTTAGCTGTGAAAGCAGCGCCGTGATTTGTAGTCTGTCTTTTGAGATATTTGGTGCATCCAAGATCAACTTCCTGCCTGAGCCACTCTAGACAGGTGGGTAAATTGGTAGATGCTCTGACTGTTTCCAAAATGCAAATAAATTATGCCGGCAGAATTTTGTTCGGCTGCAAAAGGGATAGACTAGAAGACGCAGCAGAAGGAGTAGAAGGCAACGGAGGGCCTGGTAGTCTCAGGTGCGAGGGATTAGGAGATAGGCAGGTAGCCAGGCAAGAGATGAGCAGTGTGACATAAAAGATGGGAAGCGAAGCGCTTGCACCTACACGCTCTTCTCTTCTGCGTCACGAGCAATGGAGAAAGGAAGTGATGGAGACAAAGGGAGTTTTATTCCCATTAATTTGCTCCATGGAACTTAACTGTGCCAAATACTGTCTTGGCTGATGTTTTGACTAACAGATCAGCTGTGAGTCCCCATAAAGAGTAATTCTATTGTCAGGTGGTGGTGGGTGACTGTGACAAAAGAGTTAGCCGTTGGCGCTTACCCACGTCTGAAGAAGGGGAAGCTGTCTGTAAGTCTTTTTGGATCTATAGACCCAATTCAGTGCGGAACTTAGTCAGCTCAGTACACCGCTCATTGGTGTGTGGGAGAGCTTCTGCCAGGCTGTTTTTTACTGGGGAGGGTGGATCTGGAGCAGTGCTAGCTGGGTTTAGCTTTGGCGTAGGGAGAATGGCGTTTCGGTGGCTGCCTACGCTCGAGCTGATGGGGAGTATGCTTTTGGAGAGACGGAGTTCCTCCCAGGGTGAACGATTTGTCTTTGGCTGCAAAGCTAGCCCGAGCAGATCCTACTTAGTGCGGCTCATGTAAATGCAAGGCTTGCGAGCGTAAGGAAGGATTAGGTTCAGTTCTGTGGCTGTCGTCATCTCTGTAGCCTGTTTGTGCGCTCGCTATGAAGGCAGAGAACAGGAGAATACGCTACCAGAGACACCGGATCACGATGTCAATTAATCAGGGATAAAATAATGTTGGTGTTTGCTCCAGTTCTTCCCTATTGCCTTGGTTTTCAGATGTTCTCCTGTTTTCTGGAGTACAGAAGTGTCTGTGCAACTAATGTGTTCTTTTAATGACTTCTCTCTGCCACTGAACATACGTGAATTCATTGCTGGATAAACCCTACCTGGATATGAATGGCGGAGTAAAGATATGCTGTCTCTTACAGTCATGTGAGTGAATCTAAGTGTCAGTCAATTTTAAATTGCAGTTTTTATTTCTCAACAAGTAACGTTTCACGTATAAGGGATGTAGACATTTTTTCTGATTATCATGAAATGATTTTCTTTGCCTAATGTCTCTTACTTAGAGCAAAGTTTCCAAGCCATTCCAAGCAATTTTCTAACCTCTGCTAGAACATTTAGCACATGTAGGCTACAGAAGCAGTTAGCTCAGCCAGAAAAGATATTTTCATCCTTCCGCAGCACGGTGTTTTTTACCGCTCTCCAGAAAGAAGACAGCAACTCAGTCTTGTTGCGAGGAGGCAAAACTATCCTGGTGACGAGACAGCCAAAGCTTTACCTTCCTGTTTAGCTAATGCTTCTTCGGTAACAATTATTTAAAGCAGGGATACTTTACTGCGAAGGGGACTCTTTGCGGTGCTGTAATTCACAGGCCTTTGTAAAACGAGTAGCTTGGGAAGAAAGCTGCGTCAGCTAATAAGGAAAGAGAAAGTTGGAAAGTGATTTTAGTCGGTATATTTCTCTGACTTGTGTTCAGCAGAGCGAAGAATCTGCCTGAGTATTAGACTTAGAGATTGTATTAAAAAAAAATGTGGCCAGAGGAGGGGGGGAAAGAGGGGAGATGATAAAAATTGGAAACAAAGAACAGCAATTATTTTATGTATTGAAAAGGGAGCGAGTACATCGTGAGTAGTAGGTACAAGGTGCTCTGTATTTCTTCTTATATATGATGATGTCAAGCTTAAACCATTTACGTATCTCAAAATGACATATAGTTAGAAACTTAAACTGATTGCCAAAAATTCAGTACCTATTTCAGACTTTCTTTAAGCGTCAATTAGAATTAGTTTAGCAAATAGGTAATTGCTAAACTAATATACTTGCTCATTTTGTCTGGTAGGCCAGTAGCTACATAAGCCCGTATTTGAGTGAAGATTTCAGAGGGGGATTTTGCTTGTATGTTTTCTTAATAGCAGTAATTTTCTGTAGTATTAAATCATAGCATTCTTCAGATCTACTATTCTGTGTCCCTGTAGATTACAAGTGAATGCCAGGTGCCAATGAACAGTCAGGAATTTCCCCTTGCTACAGGAGGAGAGATAGGGTGTAGCAACGTGAGAAGATTTGGCCTGAGAAGTGCAGGTGTCATCAGTGAGTTATATACTGGATCTGCCCGTGTTTAATCTGAGCATCATGACTTTCTGGTGAGGGTAAAGCCACCAATTTCCAGGCTGGAACTGGAGTTGGCTTAAGCCCTGCCAGCTCGAAATAGAAATGCACGCTTAGAACATGCTTTCAGTGTCTGTCCATGAGCACATCTATAATTTTACTGGTAGGACAGTTACTCAGGGGCCAGGAGACAATATAGCTTATTGTCAGGCTTGAGCTGATATATATGTGAGGGGAGCTTTTCAAGTCTTGTTAAGCGTTCATCAGGAAGATACTCTTCTGAAGGTGGGCAATGGGCAGGTAGGTAGTTCTGCCTTAAGTGCAACAGGGAGGAATTTCTCAGATGACTTTTCCTCATATCTGTACTGTATGGCTGTTTGTCTGAGTCTTCTGTTTGAAAGAGGTCTCCTCTTCCATATCACTTAGCTACCTGGTCCTGGGTTAAGGGTTTTACCCCAGGACCTCTCCTTTCTTGACTTCCCCCCCCGATCTGGGTGCTTCTTCTGTAAATCTTGAAGTTTAGGTGGGAGTTCTGCTTCTGAGAAGTTTGGCCATTAGTCCACTTTGACAGGCGCGCACACAAAATTAATTACCCGTGGTTAATTGAAGGTGGCTACTTAGCCTTATTTGACGGCAGCTTGAGGAGGAAGTTTTAAAGCCTAATGCAGTTTATCCAGTGAGTTTCAGAAGGATTTTGAGCACCTAAGTTTTGAAAAATCCAGCTTAAACCTTTACGTTGACTTTTGTAGCTCCTACCCCCAGCCCAAAAAGAAGTATTACGGTTTTTGAGTAATAAGGCCCTTTGTAGTGAAAATGTCCCCTATCAAAACCTGTGTTTCCATACCACTGTCATAGCTCATTTGGGATTAGCTAGATCCAGTAAACAATGGATTTAAAGGTGGGAAACCAAGGGAAGTTAATTTGAGTGGTGTTCGTGATGACGTACGTAAAAGAACAGTCTACACAAGTTAACTTACTGTGTGTAAGGTGGCCCGCACAGCACGCTTCTGATGGCTGCAGAGGTTGTGCTGTCCTTAATCAAAATGAATGAAATGGATTCTCTCTCAGACTGAGGTGATGATACTAGAAGACTTATTTAAAAGGGCTGGTGTTAAGCATCCAAATGGATGCAGTGATTAGAAGGAGAACTTGCTCCTTGTTCACAGAGTGTCGCAGCCCAGAGATACTGGTCTTGTGTTTTTACCGATCAAGGAAAGAATGTGTACAGAATGGCGCTGATCCTTAAGTAACCGTGAAACAAGATATAACTAGAAATGAGACCTGGAGTTTCAACTTTAGTCTCCGTGCTTGTAAAACAGCGGTATTGAGTACCGTGCTGAAAGTTTGGAAGCTTTTTGGCAAGTTTTTGTTTGTCAGATGCCACTAAGCAGAATTATTTGGAAAGGCAGCATACGGTAACATTCTGCAATAATTCCTGTCCGCGTCAGTAGAGCCAGTCATTGAAGCTGCTGTTTAAGGTGAGAGGGAACCAAAGATGACGTACAGCAGCATGGCTGTACCATGAATGGAACGATACAAATGAATCATCAGCCTAAGACTTAACTCAGTATCTGAAATAACCTGGGAAGTGGATAAGAGAGAGAATTCTTCTTTCCGCACTGGGGACCTGGCTTGATTGCTGGAGCTGGCTTTCCAGGCTCTTGCCAAAGATAGCAGATGATTTTTAATGGCCACACCTATTTAGGATTGTTATTTTATGTCTCATCCAATAAAGGACAGAATAAATGTTGTTCTGTTTTGGAAAAATAGAACAGGCATGCTAAGTGCTTCCAAGACTAACAATTCTTTAGAAAAATAACCATCTTGTGGGGAGTGGCAGACTCAAGCTCTTTATTAGTCTAATGTTTGTGTAATGTGACCGTTAATAATTTCATTAGTGTTTATTGTGCGGACTCTAGTTATCAAACATATACCATCATCTCCTTTTTAAAAATACTTTTTGTATGGCCTTACTTTCCATTACAGATTCCGTACTGCTGCAAGGTGCCTCTCAACAGCCGTCCTGGTTATTCGCTGAGAGCAAAGTCTGCGCCAGCCTTAGCTCTCTTCCCGCGTGCTCTAGGGCAGCGTGGTTATCTTGTCCGTAACGGTGGTATGTTACTGTGCTCGGCGGTGCCACGGCTGGTTCCCGTCCGTCTGGTCACAGCGCGCCCCTAGTGCTGCCGCTCGGCCCACTCGACCGTACGCTTGTGTGGGCAACGAAAGGTTTCCGTGCTCGGCGGTGCCATGGCTGGTTCCCGTCCGTCTGGTCACAGCGCGTCCCTAGTGCTGCCGCTCGGCCCACTCGACCCACCGCTTCATACCGTACGCTTGTGTGGGCAACGAAAGGTTTCATTTTTGGACAAGTGTAATAAAAGGCAAAGCGGCAAGGAGCACGATACCTGAAAAGGGGTGGTGCGTGTGCTACTTCCACTTCACATCCAAGTGGATAATAGCTAGGCTGTTGCTGAGGAGCTGTCTTCTGCTTCTTACATTTACTAGTCTTTTCCCCATTTTATAAACTGTGCAGAACTAGCAAATAGACTGCCTGAAGCACCGGGTGTATTTTTAAAAAACTCAAGGCTGTTCAAAAAGCATCTGGTCGCTTACGGACTTACATGATTTTCCCTGAAGAACCCCTGTTAATCAATAAAATTATTACACGTAAACAGCAAATTTTATACGGTGTTTTTGCAGTTTATATTCTTGTGTAATTAAACATTTGGGTTTAGATTTGTTGAATTCACACAATTACTGTGTTAACTTGCAACAGGGAGGCTTCTGGAGTGGTTTCCAGCGTTTGCTGCAGAGTTGCACTAGCATTCCCAATCCTAGAGAGACCCTGAATTCCAACTGGCACACACAGTGTTAATGAAAGCATTCTTCATTTTTGAGTTTCTGGGTGTTGGGTGGTTTTTTTTTTTTTGTGAAAGAGTTTCTGCTTTGCAATAACCATCTTTATTTGCAAGGCGTGCGTGGTTAGAGGCTTTTTGGTGTCCTCGCAAAAGCAGCCTCAAAACTCGCCAACGTGCCGATTTAGAGCCTACGGTATTATTACTGTCCCCAGACTCCAGCCAGCATCATGAAACCACAAGAATCAAACAAACAATAGCATTTTTTTGGTAAAAAACATTTTTCCTAGCCCTGAAAGATGTTATTTTTTGTGCTTCAGAGATTAATGGGGAGGGAGGAGAATTCCACTACTTTGAGTCCAGCCTCAGGGGAACGTATGAACATGTGTCTTTTGTCCTGCGCGGCGGGATGGCTAGCTGTTTCAGACAAGGCAAACGCGGTTGTTTGGGACAGCTTTACAGCCCGGTAAATACAACTCCCAAAAATAGCTTTCACAAGTGGCTCAAAGTTGGTAGCTGAGACGCTCCCAACCACCTGAGCATTGCTTAGTCCGTACAATCCATAAAACGAGCTGCAAGGCTAGCAGGGAGTCCCCGTCGTAAAGATGGGTGTAGGAACTGGGTGTTCAGCTAAAACCTAGTGGCACTGATTTGTGTTGATGGAGTTTGGTGCATGTGCAGCGCAGTGTGACTTCATGTCTTCATCTTCTGAAATGGATTTCTCCTTGTCCTCTGCTCATTGAGTACATTGGTTAAAAGTTAACGTGATGTCTTTCCCGGTGTTGTGTATATCTCATAGTCGACTGTAGGCTATATAACCAGAACTGCTTGGAGGTTTCCAAAACTACTGGGTTGTCTTCCTGTTGAAGTTTATATTTGAATAGTTCCCAAGTTTTTTTTCTGAAAACATCTTTTCAAATAAAATAGAAGGAAGCAGATATTTATTTTGAGTTAAGTAAAAGAAAATAGTTTTCCCAGAACCAAATGCAGTTTGAAAACTCCTATCACATTTTATACAAAATTGAAGGCAAACGTTACTAAGACGAAATTGAACCAGAGTCTTAATGAACTGTAGTTTTAGTACTGTTCAAAAAAGGTATCGCATGTAATTCTCATTGCAACTGAACATCCGAGAAGAATTTAAGCAGCTGAAAGCAGACGGAAAGTTTTAGTGTTTGGCTTCAGTTTTGTCTTTTTAAAACTTCTAATTGCTCCTTTCAGTTGTCTAAAATTCATGGAACATGGAAGAAATAGGTGACAATTACCAAAACTTCAGTGACATGTTGCTTAAAAGAATCAACCTTACCAGAGCTTTTCCTATCTTGAAAATGTGGAATTGAAATTTTTAAAACATTTCTATTCTGTGTTAGGAAACAAGGGCTGCGGTTGATTTCCTTATTATCGACTGCAGATGAACAATCGTGAGACTGTCAGATAGATGTTTTTCATTTCTACCAGAGTGACTTTTCCCTTACAGTCTCTGTGTAGGCAATTAAGCTGTTAACAGTTTCACTGCTGTATCGGACGTTTAGTAGAGTCTTGCAACTGTTAAGTCATGCCAAGTCTGAAGATCTTACAACCTAAAATACTTTAAAATAATGGTGAAACATTGAAATGAAACCTTACAGAGTTGTAGAGGAAAAGTCGTTGGCAAGGCATGCTCTCTGTCTTATAAAAAAACTTTAAAATTTAAAGGTAGCAATAAAATCTTTAGAAAATGAAAAGAAAGAAAAGCGTGGTATTGGAATCTGGTGTGGAACCAGCATTTCTTGGCTGTGTACAAATTCTTTCAAAGAAACATTTGGAAAAGTTCTTTGCAGCATTTTTATTGTGTTTTTCTTCATCGGTTTCATTGCCAAAAGAATTTAATGTGGGCTGAATACTTGCTCTCCATCATTCTCCTTAAGTTCTTTGACATGAGCATCTCATCTCAAAAAAAGGCAACTTTTATCTGTTAGACAATTCAGGCTCTTTATTTGGAGCGTAATGGCAGCAACTGTGTTATGCTGTAATCCAGACAGATTTCAGACCAAGGCTGTACATCCTGTGGCTCAGGAGTCTTTTTACTGCAGCACGGCGGCAGAGGCGGCCGTTCCCCAGCTGGGCAGGGTGGTTAGTGAAGGTGGCAGAAGAGATCCTGACTTTGAGATATCCTGGGAGCTAGAGAATATAGTAAAACCACTTAAATATCGGTGGTTCAAGCGGTTACTGATTCGTATGGCACCAAACGCAGTAATAATTTGGCATTTCTGTTGGAGCAATGGTATTGCAGTGGTAGAACAGATAATTGTCCATCTGGCCTAATATTCCGGTTCTGGATGCTTTTAAGCAAAGTGTTAGCCTTCCTTTCCTCAGTGTACTATTAATTTTCTCACACTATAGCTACGGTGTGGTTGGAGCAGAGGGGATTTCTTTCTGATCCTGGCTGGTGATCAGCTTATGCCTTGATGGTAAGGAATGATAGCCCCAGCAATTCTTAGATAAGCTAATAGCGGTTGTTACTTATTTCTTTTCATAACGGAAGTTATATTTATGTTTCGCAGACAGCAACCAGATGAAGTGGAATCTTACAAATATTCCAGCAGCTTTTTGAAATTTGCTGACCGCTTTCTCTCAGGAGTCTAATTCGCTCTTCTGCAAATCTTCTAAATTTGCTTAAACCACAGCTGAACTGATCCCTTCGCGTAACGGTAAGATCTGAATGTTTTCATCCATAACAATTAAAATCCTAATATATCTCAACAAGATTGACCCCAGTCCTCCCACACATGACATGCAACGCTCCATCGGTACAAATTTTAGTGAGTAATATTCCTCTTCACTCTAAAAAGTCCCTAACTTTCTGAGTGTACCCAGCTCTGAATTTTTTGTGGATAACGGGAGCAGCTACCATGAGCATGAGGACTTCTTTTATTTGCTGGCTCAATTCAACAACATAGAAAAGTTGTGATGGCCTTTTGCTGGTCTGCAAAGACTACATTTTTGGAGGGATTTTTTTTTTTTTTATAGATGCCTTCCATTAGTTTAGAAGAGTCATTCGTAGTTGGTATTAAATATTTTGGATTTCAAGGCTGGGATTTCTTTACAGAAGCAAGCTCTTGATCTCTCCTTCTAATTTACTAATGCTCTCACTTCCTCCTGTTTTTTTGGATTGCTTCCAGTCTAGTTTTAGCAGCAGCTGTAACCAAATGTGTATCTTCATTAAGCTCATTCTGTAAATCATCTGTGCTATATCCCTTTTTGAATACCGAAATAACATTCTGGTCACAGTTTTCTGTTCATGATTAATAGGCAGTATGTCTGGATGTGGAGTTTTCTTGCGCTGGGATGTGAATGAACCAACGGAGTTTAGTTCTGTCTCATTTGTGCTTTCCTCCTCACAGGGCCTTTGGCTGAAGCGTCTGGGCAGTTCGTCTGCGTATCGGGAAAGACAAAGTCGATGCCTTCCTTATCTCTGAGGGAATGTAGGGCTGGGCGAGGCCGAATGTCATTGGAATCTAGCGTTGCCCTGACTATGCAAGAGAAAAACAAGATAAAAATGTTGGTTTGTAGAATTGGCAGCACCCACTTTAGTCTTGCCTTAGGTCTTCAAGATGAAGAAAGAGAACTGTCAGTGACAAGCCAATCTTCAGTGTCATTACGCTTCACAGGCAGGCTACAGGAGATCAAAGATGCAAGAGAGAAATCCGGCTGCCCGCATCCTGGAAGCTCAACGCAACTGAGGCGAAGTGTCCGCGATGTGGGCGAGCAAGCCGTGTGGCACTCCTGTGCCTGGCCTTGTGAGTAAGCGTTCAGTTTAATGGAGCGATGCTACAAACATACTTGGCGAGGAGCTGCGTTGTATGGCATGTTTTACTGTGCCGTTCAGTTCTAAAGCAGGGTGGCTGACTGCAGGAGGCTCTTGGGGAATACTCATGCTAAAACAGAGACACGGGAATTGTTGACAAGAATGAAACGCCGGAACTCGCAGCGTGCACCCGCCTAGATCATGGTAAGTGCAAAGTAAAATGTAGTCGCTTAAACCACACTCTAGATAATGAGGAGACTTGAACTATGAGACTGGATTTTAGTTTGCTTTTTGTTTGTTTGTTGGGGTTTTTTAAGTTGACATTTGTAAGGGAATGTGAGTGTTCATATTGACAGTTGTCGTGCCTTACCTGTGGGCAAGAACTTCTTAGCATGTCCTCACAGAGTTCCTCGTAAATATGCAGTAGTCCCTCCAGACTTGTGTCTGTACGTCCTGTGTGTCTGATTCTGAACCAGGTGTTTGCTTCTTTCTCGTAAATAGTTGCAAGTGGACTTGATTTTAATTGCTCTGAATGTGGACAGACTTTTTCAGACAGGCATCGGTTGGCTTTCTGGTAGCAAAAACCAGTTACCGTTTCTCACAACTACTCTTTATTTTCTGTAGGTCACTTCCATATATTGCAAGCTCTGTCCCGGAAGCCTGATCCAAACTGTGGCAGGATTTCTATCAGACCCCAACTCCGTATTGTTTTGTTTTCTTTCTGTGCTTCTGGTGAAACCAGTGTTCAACAGGAACTGTAAAATCCGTTGTGATGAGCTTTTTCCTTGCAGTATTTCACCGGCTCTGCTACACGTTGGTAACAAACTGCGTGGCCCCTTCAATCATTGCCAGTGAAATGACGTAAACTTCAGTGTTAGGTAACCTAGTCGTATGCTTTTCATCTCTGCCAAGTACTCAATTTCTAAATCCATTAGCCTCAAAATGGGGTCCAGTATTGTTTGTACCTAGTTTTTTCAGTCCTCTGCCTTCACTTCCATCTTTTCAAATAAGAACAATGTGGGAGGCCTTTAATTTTCCGCATCAGAACTGGAGGTGGGATAAAATGTAAACTTGTTTGCCTTTTTCCAGCACGCGTTGCATTCGCACACCATGAAGAAGTCTGTGTTCTACCAGAGCCGTAGTAACCATTGCCAGGTTTTTACTTGATGGACCAATTTTAATTTTCACTGCAGTGCTATTATCAGACTGAAAAACAATCCTTTTATATGCCAAACCTGTCCCTCGCTTTGCTACTAGGATTGGCAAACATTCCAGGAATCTCATGTTCTGACCAAATTCCAGCATTCCCCAGTGATTCAGTTATTTCTTAGAAAAATATGTTCCATTTGAAATTAAACACTGGCCATGGTAGCGTGCATTTGTGTAGCAACTTTCACCCTGAAAGGTCCCAGCCTGTGTTCCTGACCATGTATACTTATTGGCACTGCAGTTGCGATGTGACCGGGGCCGTTTCCACCTGTGCTGCTCACGCTCAGCGACCGCTTCATCAATTTAGTTGCTAGGGCTGGAACACAGCAGGAACGTGAGACTGCACAACGCTTTGGGGGAGGAAGTAGAAATCTGCCGAAAGCAAGGCGGGGGAGTCTGAAGATGATCCCTCCCGGCCCCTCTCCGTTTGAGAATTGCAAGATGTTCTTCGGCAATGAAATCTGATGAAAACTGCTTGTTTTATCTCAGCCTACGTCAGGAATCTCCCACTCTCTTTAATAGGATGTATGGCTGGTTTAAGCGCTGTTTAAAGTAAAAAAACCTAAGCTCCCTGAACTTAGCGTTCTCCAAGACATCGAGTCAGCCGGAAGCTCGGGGTTTGTTGGGAACATGACCTTTAGACAGTCGAGGCAGCTGTAAAGGAATAAGACTTTCTTATTTCGCAGTGACCAGAGCCGTGCTTTTCAGCGTGTCTTCTTCAAACCTCGCTATCCCACCTTTCAGGCTGGAGAGGCTGCGCGTGATCTTTGTGTTCGTTTGTCGTCTTTGCAAAACCAAGTTCTGCTGCCTCTGAATAGCAGTATTGAGCAATACGGGTCACTGTTATTTGATCCGATACTCACTTGACTTTGGGGTTGTTACTTATTTTATGTTATTTGCATGATTGGAAGTTTGCCCTCAATTAAAACTCGAGGCAACCTTTTTGGATTGTGTAATGCTGGCTGAAACTTTTACAAGATACGGTTGGGGCAGGAGCTCGGGAAAGTGTTTGGGTCTTGTTTGGGTTTGTTTGGGTTTTCCTTTTGTTTGTTTTAGTTCTTCAAAAAAAGATTTAATTCTCATATGTGGGTCTGATGGGAAGGTTTGTCCGCTTTCTTTCTTTGAGGCCATATTTCCGTTCTGTTTGCTGGTACTTCTCTGCATGTTCACTTGACTTAGGCATATGGAGTAAGTTTGGAGAGGCAGCTGCAGAGACAAACTGACAAAAATGTATTTAGATGAATGACTGCATCACATGAACGCTTATGGTCTCAGTCGTACATATTGCGAGGACTGGCAGTATACAAAGAAAAAGTACCGTTTGTTTTATGTGGAAACTTAGCTGCTCTTAGAATCGGCTACAGTAAAGCTGGAAAATATGATAATGATATTTTCATAACACAGTTAAAACTGGGCCAGCCCAGGTGGCACCATGCTTTCACGCACGGTGCCCAGAAGCACCCATGGCCAAATGTACAGAGCCTGATCTCGCTGCTGGAAATGGGAGGAAAATCCAGCAGAGCTCGTTCCACTTCTGTTAATATGTCTGCAGTCTATCCACACAGGCCGGCCCTGGGCGAAAGAAGCGCCTTTTATTTGCGATCAGCGATGAAGCTAGAACAGAGCTGTGCACTGGTGAGGATCTTCAAAAATGTTCCAAGACCGAAGGGAGATCAGATGGGTCGCTCCTTAACAGTCACACTCGGGTTACCTGCTTAAGGGATCAGTGGAGTGTATTTACGGGTTAATACAAATATTTTGTTTCTCTGCTGCTTTAGAAATTTGGCGTGCTTATTCACAAAGTGAATTAATAATTTCCCATAAAGCCACAGGGTGGCATTTGGAGACTTCACATATTCGTGTTCCTTAGGCAAAGCCAGATCCCAGCAAAGGTGGCGGGAGTTTTTTCGGAGGACTACGGAGGCGAGTCTTTGTGCACCCCAGTCCGGAGCAGCTGGATACTAGGGGACGGAGCTGCACAGCAGTCAGTGTAGCAAACTTTACACCAGCAAGCAGCTCTGACCCATAATGATGCTATTACTGTCTTTGCTGGAGTATGAAGCATATGGTTAGTATAGTCTCCATCTCCTCTCCCTGTAACCAAAGTCTTTGGGGGTTTCGCCACGCTTGGGAGAGATTTCTACACAGCAGTCTCTTTATTTGTATTTTATTTGGACTGGGTAACCGGACGGAGGCTTGCTTCTGAGTACGGAGAACCACGTTACAGAGAGACACGTTAGCTTCCAGCACCTACAAACATGTTGCTTGTCTTTGCTAAAACCACATCCCAGCTACTCGCTAAAAGGCCCTTTTTATCAAAAGTGTTACAAACATGGGAGCTGTCGGCAATCCTGCTTTGCTCTAACGTTCTTCCTGTTGGTCCAGGAGAACCAGGAGCTTGAATGGCAGATCAAATATGCACAAAAGTGTTGTCTGCCCCTCTCCTGGGTGCGCTGCTGCTGTTCTCAGCCCCAGTATCTCCTCATAGCCTTCGAATATTTTACGAAGGCGCTCTCTGAAACATAAGCATAACGCATCCGGTGTGGTGAACTGTATGGTGTTGCCTAAAGAAAAGGCATGGCCAAAAGATCTGCAAAATTCTACAGGGCTGGAGGTTTTGATATTTTTACCTGGTTTGTTATCACCATTTTTGACAAGCTATGGAGCAGATAGTAACCATCGTTAAAGCTTTCATCTATGGACCATTACAGTTACAGCTTTCCATCTTGTTCTGTTTGTCTTTTGTGACACGTTGAAAAGCATTTTCTGGTGCTTGTAGGAGACTGGATGTCCTTTGAGCTGTCCTTTGGAGATTTCTCCTCATTGCACAAGATCATCAAATTAGACAGTACTTGTTCACAGAACACAATAGTGAAGAAAGAATCCCGGAGAGGAGGTTGAGCCCTTCGGTCTACTCATGCCAGGGCCGGGGGACTGGTGACGTAGTTGTAGATGAGTGTGTGGGGCCGGTAGGCTGGCCTTGTTACCTTTTTGTATCTCAGTAAAACTGTTGTGTTCTTAACACATAAGCCTTGTGGTTGCATTTAAATTGACCGGAGCTCTCTGTGAAGAGCGTAGCGTTTGAAGGGGAGGGGGAAGGAAGCTCCTATGAATGGGATGCAGGCAGTGTGGTACCCAAGCTGGATGGAAACTGCAGGCTTCTTGCCTCCTGTTCTTTGAAGGCAGCACTTAGTTAAGACCCAGCTGCCGCTGTTTAATGGGCTGCTGAGACTGAGTTAAAGGATCTGAAGGGTGTGCGCCTTGTATGGAAAGATGCTGCAGGGGTACAGCATCCCTGCACACGAGGAAAAGACCTCATTTATCTCACTGAAACCACTGCATCTTCCACCATCTGTAAGGCAGGCTGTTGGGAGTGTCTCGCCTACTGAAAGGAAATTAATGGTGATGATGGAACAGGGAATAAGCCTCCAAGGGCTACTGGCTCAGCTATGAAATGGCAACTGTTAGTGGATGCTCGTGCTCCTGTAACTGCCTATACAGCTACCATGATAGCCATCTCCTTTTTTTTGGTTCTCAATAAAGGAGTTTGTAAACTAATTTTACAATATCATCCTCCCTAAAAAAGAAAGAAGGCATTACCTCAGTTTATAACTTATTTCCTTATGGATTCTCATAACCTTTCCTGTACGTGGTCATTGTTGGAGCAAATTTAGTAGGACATTAGATCCTTAGGATAAGGTTTTGTAGCATGCTATTCGAACCTGGCACAGTCTTACTCATTATTTGATTTGTCAAGGTTTTATAATTTGAACAGAGCTTTGTTAAATCCTGTTAACAACATCTTGCTTTCATTCCTTTTAGACTACATAGGTCTGTTGAAAAGGTTTCTGATCGTATTGTGCGTTTCTAATACTGATAAAATGAGTTGATCTGTTAGGACCGCTGTACTAACAAGACAATTTACATTGATGTTGGCATTTAAAGGCAACAGAATACAACAAAACCTCTGATATTTCACAGTTTAATCAATATATTTTCAGATTTTTAGCCTGATTTTTTGCACATTTCACTCAGATCCAGCTACATTTTACTATTAATGAGCAGCATGTTTCAATAAGAAGTGGTTTAAAAAGAATTGTGAGAAACATCTGGAGCAACTTTGATTAACCAGCTGTAAGCATATTTCTGAAAAGTTGAAAAATACAAACCCAGGACTCTTCCATGCTTCCTTACTCGAAAAAGAAAGACCAGTGCTAGTGATGCCCAAAGTTACGACGAACTGCATGTCAAAAGGGGTCTCTACTTTATGAGCTTCCTGATCACAGCCCCTTCTGAGACGGAGCCCACGGCGCACCGTGACTTCGTGCAGCCAGAATACTGCAATGCACAAGTGAAGAATGGTTTCGGTTTGCGGCTTGCGGGCAAAGTGCTGCCTGTGAACTTCGGCTACCGCAGAAAATTAGAAAGTCTCAAAGTGAACCTGGCAGGACAAGGCAGCAAGGAGCAGCTTTAGACTTCTGAGAAGAAACATGGCCCCTTCAGTAATTTGCGCTAGGTATTGTTGCGTCTTCCATCAAAACATTGAGCAGCTTCAGCAGCAGTGTGCATGCTTAGTCATTGGTTCGTCTCTGTCCTAGAGGAAGAAGCCACTTCTTCCATTTTTCTGTCCTGTTTGCGTGCATATTTTCTTAGGATTTACCCACTGGCTGTACTAGATAGGCCAGAAATGGCTCATGTCAGATGAGTGAGGGCAGAGTTGCTATCCTGTTACGTTTACACGTTTTGGTGATGGGCAAACTTAAAAACATGTGGGTTGAGTCTGACTTTGGACTACGTTCCCTGCAGTTTGGCTGAGTGAATTGAAATGCCGAAGAGCCTGCCTTCAGTGCATCTGTGACAAGTTACTGGACGTTTTGGGGAGTTGTTTATGCAGTGCTGTGAGTCTTTGTGTCATGTTCTGGACACGCTTTTAGCCTGCTATTCTATGTTGCTGACCAAGGACTGGCTCTAGAAAAGGAGCAGCTGAGTTTTTAGCAAGAAGAACTTTAACAGGTTTATGGTGGTTCATGTTCATCCATCCAATATTTGGGAGATTTTGCAATAAGTAGGTTTGGTAGAACAGTACTGTGTTGCTTGGAGATTAAAACATACCCAGAAGACACGAGATGTTGAGGTGGCTTTGTCAAAAACCATACGGAGCTGGGGTTTTCGAGTTGTTTTTTAAATGCATTACAGCCGTCTGTATCCTCCCCAGCAATGACAGTGGAACATTCCTCTAGCTATTACATGAGGCAGAATCTCCTTTCAAAAGTGTTAGAATGTGCGGTTGGTCCAGACATCTGAGTCGGTCCAGACCATTTTTTTCTGCTGTAAAAAAAAGCAGGAGCACTGTGTGCTTTTTTTTTTTTTTTTTTTTTTTGGAGGAAGGGAAAAGAAAATCAAAATGCTTTGGGTTTGTGGAGTCAAAAGCGTTTGGATTCCCTGTAATGAGCAGATAATTTGTAATTAACGACAGAGATTAATGCAGATACCGGTAGAATAAAAACACCGATGCAAATGTTTTGGTGTAGGTGTCAAGGACACTTTACAGCCCGTGTAAAATTTCTGTGGAATATTGTAGTGAAAATCCTTTCCATTGTGCTCTTGGAGTGTGTTGGCAATCGATCGATTGATACTATATAGTTTGTTAACACAGTAAAATAGAGTTATTAGAATAGGATTAAAGATACTCTGACTTGAAGATTAAGGCCTTATGCTTTGTTTTTTTGATCCTCAGACAGTTCCAGGATTTCAGGGTTAATTCTAAACGTTGTATTTTGCGACTATTCATTGACGGTGGCAAATAGCTACGTTTAAAAAAAAAAAGGGGGAACAAAAGAGGTTTCAGATATCACAGTCTATTCCAGGAAAGCCTGCCAAGTCTCCAGAAAACTGAACTTAGTTACCGAAGCTATTAAAATTATGAAGTTATATACAATTTTCATTTTGTTATGCTTTCATCCTAAGGTACCTAATAGAAGGCGTTACACGTAGGCTGTCATACACTCTCCAGGCTCTATCTGCAGGGTCGCTGTTTGTATGACCAAGAGCAATTTTTGCAGCAAATTCCACGGTGAAGGTATAGTGTTGCACCCCTCTGAAACGTTCAGTGTGCCACTCGGCAATCTGTGGTAGGCACTAGGTCTGTGCGACCATGTCTTTTCACACCCCCCAATGTCAGGAAAATACTGTGCTCTCACAGTCATGTTCTTCGTTGTACAAAATTTGGGGAAGGGTAACAAATAAATAAACCAGGTTCTTGTGCGACTGCCGCATATTTTGTAGCGTGGAGGAAGGCAGTAGTTTTCCAAAACTTTACTCTTGGTGTTACTGCTAGATCTTCAATTAATGCTTTGCCTTTGTGGAAGAGGAGTAGGGACCAAGACAGGAAACAGTCCCCTTAGGTAGAGTAAATTTTGCCCATTAGCAGTTATCTCTGAAAGTTAAGGGTAACAGAATAGGCATTATTCCATAACAAAGCCAAAAGCAGTAGTGTAATAAAAAGAGGGACAGGCTGGGTGATCAGAGCACTAGACAGAGACTCTACGTTTTTGGATTCTCTTCTCTCTCCCGGTAGGTCAGTTAGACCAGATCCTTTCCTCACTGTGTAGCTCTGTGAGAAGAGCTGGGAGGGTGCTGAGCTGTACTGAAGCACGAGCTCTCCTGAGCCTTAGTTGGATAGATAGGCCTCTTCTCTCCTACTCGCCTGGGTGTGCCAAGTTGGCCATCGCTCCCTTCCAGTGCAGAGATGGGTATTTCTGAGACAAGCTGTGTCATAAAAGCAGAAGCAGAGGAAACTGGTTGTAGACATCCAGTTCCCTGCAGCACCGTGCTCATACAGCTATATAGCTCCAGAGCCAAAAACGCCGTTGGCCTGTTTGTATGGGCAAGCCTTGGTTTCACTGCGACCACGGAAATGTTTGAGCGCATTGCTCACAAGTGGGTATCGGCATCGCTGTGTCTGCTTGTTGCCGTCCCTGCGGTCTCCACAAATCTTCTCCCAAATTCATGGAAGACATTTCAGCCGGATCAACTCCTCGATCAGGTTTAACTTGTGGTTGCCCAGTAGCCGGATGGATGCTGTGAAGAGGCTGCAAAAAGAGAGGATCTGGGCGATATTAATGGGGGCTGCTTAACCTGGCGCACGTGGAAACGAAAGCGGAGCCACATGTTACGCCGTACTGGGCAATGCTGTATCCAGCTTCTGCATGAGCCATTTGAAAGCATGGTTCTTCGTTAGCCCTAGGACTGTGGCATGGTACGATTTTTTCCTCTTTTCCAAGCGCCACCGTCTGAACAGCCTGGTAGGCTCTGCAGCTGCGGCATGCTGCGGCTTTTCCTTGCAGGGACGAGTGCCTCAAGCGAGGGGCGGCTTGCTTACGACTCTGGGCAATCCTGAAAATGTGGAACTCGTTCCCTCTGGAGTTATGAAATGTGGATGGACTCCTCTTTTTACAGTGGAAAAGCATGAAATCACAGCCACATTGGCTAGAGTTGTTACTAATTTAACGGTTAAACTTCCATTATGTTTTACTGTTTGCTACATGCCATTTTTATGTGCTTCGGTTTTATGTGTTTTGCAGTTAACTGTTTGAAAGGAGAAAGAAGCGATTTACCAGGACTGTGCTTTTCTCCCCACTAATTCTGTGCTTTTCTTGTTGCTAGGATGATACCTGTTTCATATTGCATGTGGGCATACTGGAAAACGTAAAAGTATAAAGTTTTACTGCCTCATTGTTCATAAGAGACCTCTAGAAAAAAATGACTCTACATATGTTGTGATAAGTCATCCCTACCTGCCGGAGTATAAGCTATAAGTGTATCTATATAAGGGAATATATATAGCCCTAAGTGCTGTTACTTGTTGGTTTGGAAGAGAAATTACTGAGAGTGATGTTGTGTCTCACTGTCACTGTTTAAAAAAGCGCAAGGCATGGTGTTTGCTTTTTAAGTTAGTAACTTTTATGTGTTAGTTTCACAGAATCACTAGGTTGGAAAGGACCTTCAAGGCCATCAAGTCCAACCATTAATCCAGCGCCACCATGTTCCCTAAACCATGTCCTGAAGTGCCACATCCACACGTTTTTTTGAACACTTCCAGAGATGGCGACTCCACCACCTCCCTGGGCAGCCTGTGCCAATGCCTGACCACCCTCTCGGTGAAGAAACTTCTCTTAATATCCAATCTAAACCTCCCCTGGCGTAACTTGAGGCCATTTCCTCTTGTCCTATCGCTGGTTACTTGGGAGGAGAGGCCAACACCCTTGAAAAACTAAAAAAAAAAGCTGATACTTGCCATTCTTGGAAATCGAGAGCAGCCTTTCTGTTAACTTAATTAGCCTTGGCCTATGCCCATTATCTTCTATTTATTCATCCGAAAAAGTTCCCTTAATCACGTTTGCTTTGGCTTAACTGGAGAATGTGTTCTGTTTTGCGGTAGTTCTGTGCTGCGTGCCGAAGTTCTTCTCTGAGAAACCTCTTTTCTGGGAGAAGCTCCATCAAGGCAGGTGGGTCTGACACCACTGCTTTGAACAGTAGCTTGAGTCTGCCAGGTGAGCATGAGCTCATGCTGGAGGAAGCACGTTCTCCACTGGTCCACCTGGTGTGGGCCCTTGTTGGAAATTGGTAGCCTTAGCTTTTAGTTAGGTGGATTCCCTGGGGGGAAAGGCCCGGGGCACTTCTTCCTTAGCCCATCCGTGCAGGCAGGTGGCAAATGTGGCGTGGATGGCTTTGTTCCCGGACCCCCCCCTACGCCTGGCGGAGGAGGCTGCTTTATGCGGCGCCTACCCTGCAAGTCACGGAGGGGGAAATGTCCGGGTGGTGAGTGGTACGTGGCTGCGGACTCGTTCCCCCTTTCCGTCTCAGCCGCAAACGCGAGGCTGTCGGGAGGAGGAGGTGGAGGAGTCTGAGGTGCGGGTGAAGTAATTGCTGCAGTATATCTCCACAGGGGCCGGAGAGGTACCTGAGGGTGGGCGAGGAGAGGTACTGAGGGCAGCTTTCGCTGGAATAATGCAATTGTAGCAACCCAACACTTGGGACTGTATGCACGCTACCGTAATATGTTGGCAACTTGGAGAGTCCAGTGTATGAAACCGATGGCTGTACAGTTACAGCACTTCGGTAAGACCTGCGCAACAGGGACCTAAAGGCAGGAGCTACAGAAGCTGCAGTTAATTCCAGAGTACTAGAGTTAGCACTTGTCTAGTACTTGTGCAGGTTTTATCTGGTGAAAACGTAACCAGACTGACCTCTTCTTACTTAAACATGCGCTCCATGGTTAGTATTTTACGTATCTGAAATGATTTTGAAAAAGATGGTGGAAACTCTGCTTGACTTGCTCTCTTGATTGCTCTCTGTGAAGCTTGTTTTGCTCCTGTGATGAGTCTGCCTGCTGGGCTATTGCAGTGACATCATAGCGTGATCACATGGTTTTTTAGGAGCAGCAACTTATTTTTAGGTCTCTGTTTTTCAGATTCCAGTTTGGGAGTTACTCTGAAGGTTTCAGGCTTTTGGTGGTGTTTCCCCAGTTGAAATAGGGACATGGCACCCCTAAAAATTGGGCCAATTCAAATTCACGCTGATAAATCCCATGAGAAAATAAATGGAAGGGATTTCATTAGAGCCTGCTTCGTAATGTTCATTGAGCTCCGTGACAATTAGCAATATGGAGATCCTGGAGAACAATGAGGTGAACGTGAGCCAGAGCTGCATGCTCACAGCAGAGAAGGGCCAGCAGTGTCCTGGGCTGTATTAGAAGAAGCATCACCAGCAGGTCAAGGGAGGCGATCCCTCCCGTCTTCTCGGCCCTGGTGAGACATGCTTGGGTGTTGTTTCCTGTCCTGGGCCCTCCAGTACAAGAGGGACATGGCCATACTGGAAAGACTCCACCCACAGAGATGATGGACTGGAGCATCTACCTCATGAGGAGAGACTAAGGGAGCTGGGACTGCTCAGCCTGGAGAAGAGAAAGCTCGGGAGGATCCTATCATTGTATAGAAATACCTGATGGGGGAAGTAGAGAAGACGATGCTCTTCTTAGAGGAGCCCAGAGACAGGACTAGGGGCAACAGGCACAAACTGAAATACCAGAAACTATATGTCAGAAAGAAAAAAAAAATATTGTGACTGTCACAACAGGTTGCTTAAAGATGTTGTGGAGTGTCCATGGCCGGAGATAATTCAAAACCCCACTGGACATGGTCGTGAGCAACATGCTGTAGTTGACCTTGCTTTGAGCAGTGGGGTTGGAGTGAATTGTCTCCACTGGTCCCTTCCAGCCCCAGGGATTCTGTCATTCTGTTTGTTGGATGTTGGCTTGGGCAGTACTGTGTTCATCTGATATTAATGAAGATTTTGTGGTTGATGTTACTAGCTGTTCATTAAAGTATTTTGCTTAATGAATGTTTGGCAAAGTATAATACACATTGCAATACTGTGCTTGTGGGTTTTGGTGTTACATAAATTTCCATTTGTGACTGTGCTTTTTTGTGTGTGATAGTTTCTTTTGTTTTATGGGTGTTTTAATATCAGTGTCCCTAACATAAGTTAAATTGAAATTAGTAGGAACTGGGCCTTCAAAAGATGTGTGACAGCTCGTTGTAAAGCCTGCTTTGGAATTAACTGTCTTTTAGTAGCAATTGTACCTCTCATATGATTTGGGATTCAGTCTCTGAACAGAACAACAGTGATGGTAGAATATATATTGATTTCTTTTTCTTTTTTTTTCCCGTGTTAAGTGACTAGCAGACTGATCCTGCTTGCCCAGAAGTCAAGAAAGTATTTGGCATTCCAACAATACTTTATTGTTAAACACCTAAAAGTCTCAGTAGCTTTTGAAAATACACAGAATGCAAGATTTGGCTAAAAGGTAAGGAAGAACCCAGGCAATAAAACGTGTCAGGGCTTAAGCTTTCCAAATATGCATGGCTGCCAGTTATGGCCACCTCTGCTCTGAAGGAGCATTTCAAGTACGTAGGGGTTTATCAGGGGTGATTTCATTGCTGGTGCATGCAGAGCTCGAGTTCCAACTCTGGGTTGGCAACGCCTCATCCTGAGCCTTGTCAGGACTCGGTGTTTCATCTGCTCGCACGGCCTCCCCACCGCGGTAACGCTGCTGAGATACAAATGCAGGTCGCGTTTCTGAAGCTGAGCGGCTCTGCAGAACCCTCTCCCCATGGTGCTTCCGTGGAGGGCGAGGACCAAGCCTGCTAGAGGAAAGGAGTGGTGCTTGCAGTGCCGGCTTGGAGGTGGAGTGCTTCAGCGAAAGGTTTAGGTGACGATGGTGTAAAGCAGTGAACATAGCTCAGTCCAGCTCGTCGTTCTTTGCTGGCTTGGGATTTGACCTGAGAGGTGGTCTAGCGTACCTGTTGTCTAGTGGCAGTAGCACCCTCCGCCGGTTGGGCATTCTCCGGACTTGTGGAGGTGGCTCATAGGTGCCCAGCTCTTGGCGATGGTCACTGGGCTTTTCTTGCCTCGTTTCCTGTAAGCTGTTTGGAAAACCGCAGTCTGAGGAGCCTGACTCTGAATGCCAAAAAGACAGAGCGTTACTGTAACTGCATTATTTAAAAATACTCCCTGTCAAGAAAAAAAGCGTCGCCCACCTCCTTCCCTGTGCGCTTTGAGATGCAGTCAGTGTGTAGCTGAGCCTTCAGGCTGGATGATAGCTAGGACAATCCTAAACTGTGGTGCAAAAAAACCCAGAGGAGACTATGACTGTCCTGGAGCACCGTGAAGTAACGTTATTCTCAGGGCAACCAGTCAATCGGTCGTTCGTGCGCTGGGAATAAGGGAGGGAGCGGGAAGTTGGGGGGTTTTGATTTAAATGTCAGATTGTTTTGAAACATAGTCTGTGCAGTATGTAGGTCAGTGCTGAAGGGATAGACTGTATCTGCAAAGGTGCTGAGAATGATTAATTTCCCTGGACAGATTCTAGGGTGGTGGGGTTTTTTTTTTCCCTTCTTCAATGTGCGCTGAAGTAAAGCTGCACATTCTCATACCTGCTGGGCTCAGGTTTCGGACCGTCTGCCCAAAGGGGAAATTTATCCTGGCAACTGCTGAAAGGGGAACTCTTGTGGGTTGGCACCAGTGTGTGCATTAAAAAAATTACTTTTTTTTTTTTGCTGCATTTAGGGTGGCTTTTCAAGGATGGTTTATTTACGTTTCGTTCTGTGTTCTCTAACCATTTGCATCGGTGAGGGTTGGTATTTGTGGTCTTTAGAGCAGCTGCCAGGCACCATGTAGCATGCGTGTTGGCCTCCTCGCGCAGCCATGAGCGAGCGATACCTGTATTCCCGTGGAAAATTGCGCCTGCAGTGCTAGCCCCGCGCTCGCTTCTGCGCGGGCAGACCGACTAACCGGTTGGCCTAAAGGGCCCCGTTGCTTAACAGAGACAGCTTTTTACTGATCGTCAGATTCATGCTGGTGATTTCGTTGCTTATAGCTGCAGAATCAGGTGGGAGTGAAGGCCTTCTCTCATGAGTTGAGAAGCTTGGGCCAGATCTTCCTTGAAGCACAAGGGGTGCATCATGTAAAATCTCTGTAGCGGTCCTGACCAGAGAAAAGCTGTGCAGCTGCGTCAAGCCTTTTAAGAGTTTTTTCAGTCATTAGCTCTTTATAGGATGCCTAGCCTAGCTAATGTGGTATAGTATTTTTTTAAACGTAATAAAATCCAGCCTAATGGAATATTTAGGGCAGACTTAACAAAACCTCATTAACGGTCATTTATATGGGCATGAACCTTGTTCCCTTTTTCCTCCTCCATCCCGAGCAGCCTGAACTTTGTCAGGGCCTTGCAATCTCAAACAAAACATTTAAAACTTGGCTGATACGAAGTTTTAAATGATAGTAGAACAAAGTCTGGAAAAGTTATCTGATATTCTAACGTATCAGCCTTCAATAGCAATTTATTACTTATCTTTTGCTACTTTGGTGCTCACTTATGCAGGAACAGATGTTTCAAACGGATTCTGTAATTGTTCTGCAGTCCGTCTTCTCGCACTTTGCAGATGAATAGCGGTCCTCAAACTGTAGCGAAGGAACACGTCTTGAGGGCCTGGGTTTCTTGTGAGTGCCAAGATGCCTGAAAAGACGGCCTGCATTAGCTCCGACTTTGCACAGAGGAGACACTGGACGTATTCTGTGCACTGTGCTCCAAAGATCGCTCAAAGGTGACTTTGCTCAATAATGGTCACCCATATTTTCTAACGTGGTTTTGCAAGTTCCTCCAAACACTTCTCCCGCTACGTGCACCCATAACTTGCGCTATATATCTTCAAAGGGTACAACTTCATAATTTACAAGAAGGCTTGCAAAAGGTGCTATTTACTGAGTAAAACATGTTTTGCTGGAATCATGATGGATTGATTTATTGCTTCTGCAGTTTTTTCTGGACTCTGCCGCATTGTGGAATTGTTCCTTCTGGGTCAGAGATGAAAGGAGCTGGCCGGTATCTCTGCGGAACTGAAACAATTTTTTCCAAAGGTACAGTAAAATTTTAGGTGTTGTGTTGAAATGCACCGTTTTGCCTGGTCAGTAAACACTACTAATGCATATTTTTGCAGCAAAGAGAATACTTGGATTCTTTGTTGCAGGGCATCTTTGGTTGCTGCTGGATTTTTTTAGGAGTCCGAGTCAAAAAATACTCTGTTTTCATGTTGACCTCTTCTTCATGAATTGTGGAAAGAAAAAAAACAACCGTGGTCTGGGATTCTGTTTCTGTATAAGAGTCCAGCAAAGAGCTTGGGCTTATATGTTTGTCCAGAATTTGTTTGTGTGCTAGTCAAAACTGACAAATTATTCAGCTTATGAGACTGGCCACGTGGTTGCTTTGGGACGGCTGGAATTATAAAATAAAAATAATGCAGATGTCTTATCATCATCACCTGTGCAGCTTGCGAACATAATTAGAAACCCCTTTGGTAAGCTGAGTATTCCACCGAAGTAGAAGCACCACCGCCTCAAACAAGTGGCTCTCCCACTGCAGCGTGGCTGTTCCGTACCGTAATGCTCAGCGTTGAAATCGTTCCCAAAGCTCGCCGTCTTGAGTAAGTGAGAGAAATGAACAGGGGAAGGAAGCGCGCTGGAAGTAATTCCTCTGTGGTGTCAGTTTAGGGGATGATTTAGTTCCGCATCCTTATGCAGTACAGCGTTACCTCTAATAATTTATCTTGCCTCAGCCAGCGGCAAACACTCCCCTGGGCAGGGGCAAATGTTGCAGAAAGCTTCAGCTGCCTTTGAAGGTAGCCTGCTGCACGTTGCTTCAGCAAAAAGCAGGCATGCTGCATTTTTTAGGCACGCTAGTAAGAGCGTAGGCCGAGAAGAAAGAAAACATGCTAGATAACACACCGTTGTGGACCATCACCAAATCAACAAATGAATGTTCTCTACACGTGAATTTATTGCTGCTTATAAAGATCTGAGGCAGTTCTGCTCTCGCGTTATGACATCAACCAACACAGCAGCACCAGTGGAAAGTGTGTGCAGAAATGTGCAAGAGTTCAAAATTCTCTTCTTTGTATTTAACACACTGCAATATATGCATTTTTTTATATCTTCCATCTTCCCATGGATATTTCAATGTTTTCAGTTGCCGTAAGTCAGATATTTTCTTCCAGGAGAAGAGACCAAACCAAATTGCTCCGATAGTAACAGGGTCTCTTAGAGGTACTCCTTAGGCATAAAATGTGGGCTAAACTGCCTGTTTAGTAAGTCTCTTCTGGTGCTGTCAGTGTTCCGTGCATTCCACCATAAAGAAATATCTTTCGTGCTGTTGGTTTCTCCACTGAGTTAACTTCGTAGTTCTAAAAGTGGGGCCAATTGTCTCTGAGTTTCTCTTGTTCACTGACATGGTTTTGCTGAGGCAAGAGCTGTTATTTTTAGTAATTATCTTCACCTAATTTTGCATATAGGGAGCGTATAGTTAAGAATAATAGACCTTAAACATCTTTCCTCTAGTTAAAAGTATTTCTTGGTAAATATATTCTAATATTCCTTTGGCCTTGCCGTCTTAAAGTATTATGAAAAATAAAGGAAAACCAAAATCAAGTTGTAGATTAAAAATCCTGTCCACCCATGTGATTCGTACTATGTAACCAGATCTTCGTTTTCACAGATTTAGAACTGTGATACGGAGACAGTGGCCTCTCTTGGCAGCCTCTGCTTTGTGTTTGGGAAATACTAGGCTTTTCTCTGGCTGTGCTGTTTTAAATCCCAGTCCTGTTCAAAGCCTGGCACCCTTCTGGTAGCTCAAGAGGCAGAGGGGGGAGGGAAGGGAGGAGTTAGCAGGGCCAAAGGACCAAAGGAGCTACGCATACACTCTGGCGTTGGAAGGCTCCTTATCTTTTGACAAGTGTGTCTTAAGAGTGGTAAAGAAAAAGCATCAGGACGGATCGGCATCCGGAAGTGTATCCTTCTTGCTTTCTTAGGATTGTCAACTTTGCAGGGTTTTGGGTTATACACCAGAAAAAAATGAAGTTATTAATTACTAGACAGTGAAGCAATCAAATGCAGGATGTGATCTACGTCTTAGCTAAGGCTTAGTTGTGGGCAGGAAATTTTTACTTCCTGAAGAGGTTATTTCTATGTCCACTGACATTGAGATTATTATGGGGACAACTCCAGAATGCCTCACTGGCCATGGAGAACTTGGGAAGCATTGCAGTTGTGACAACTGATTGAAATATTACAGAAGCTAGTTTTAATAAAATATAAATAGGCTGGAAATCTTAAGAAAATCAAGTTGACATACTGATTCCATAGCTTAAATGGCAGCATGTGGAAGATTCAAGTGAAAGGAACATCTGTCTGTCTTCCTTGTATCATTTCTTGGGCACCTTACTAAGTGTCGTTTGGCCAAGGAGTCAAACTTGACCCTTCGGGCAATTTGTGAGAGCAGAAAATGTGGTCAGCTTCCAGAAGATTTTGGGGTATGTACTACAAGGTCCCTAGTCCCGAGCTACATGGGTGCCACAAGCAGAAGTGTGATGGAAGTGCTGGAGGCACGGCGGCCAAGTCTGTCGTGCGTGTCTTCATTGCTGGGGTTGTCTGCTAGCTACAAGTGTGAGAGCAAACAATGGAGTTCACTCTCCTTTCAGCAATCCTGTCTTCAGGTGTGCACTTCTAAATTTCTGTAGGACAGCTGAAAAAGAAGAAAATAAAATTTCCGTGTTCCAGCGTCCCCTGTTTTTTACAAGGCTTGGGGAAAGGCTTGAATTCAGATGATCTGTCTGCAGTTTTGCCAAAGCAGCATTGTGGAGTGGCATTTTGAAGACCTTTAAGCATCCGTAGTTGATTCCAGGATTTTCAAAAGGACTTACGTAGGACAGCGAAATAAGATTCGGTTTTAAGAAAATGAGTTGTAGCCCTTAGCTTCCAGTGCAGTGCTCATTGCAGCATCTTGAAACCGAAGCTCTTGGAAACCTTTACACTTGACGAGGATTCTTAAGGGTCGAGCATCTCGGGGACAGTTGCAGATGCAGGACAGTATGTCTCAAAAAGAAAGCAAACAGCAACGTCTTTCAAGCAGCGCATTTCAAGTACAGTGGGGATAGCTGGTTGTCCCAAATGTGAGTGCTAACAGTTAAATTCTCATCTCTGGGACCGTGCATTGCTCTTTTCTGCCAAGCATTTGCTGTTAGTAAAGAACCTCTTCTGGCCCAGCCAATAACATTTTTCTAACATATGAATATCTCTATTGTCATGAAAGTGTAGCACCCCTTTAAAAACAACTTCCAGTCGAAGCTGGTGGAAAACACAAATTCTTCCTTCAAAGGTCATTAGGTTTTTTTAACAATTAGTATTTTACTCCAGGCGATAACTTTCAGTGACATAAATGGTCTTCGCCATGAAGATGATGTAATGTGAGCACCCTGTAATTTTTTTTAGTCATGGTTGCTTTTAAATACGGGAGCACATGCTGTCTTGCTTTGTGCTTCCCTCTTGTGCCTTGCTACACCTGCTGGACTTCCTCGGGTAGGCGAGGTTATCCAGCTTTAGTCACCGTTTTCCCCAGCCACTTTAATCCTGCCGCCAATGCCTTTTGATCACCTGCACCTTTCTGATTAGCGACAGAAAATCTTCCTTTGTTATTAGTTGTTGTCTGCTTAGGTTTCAAAATCAGAAACTAGTTAGCATCCGTGTCCTGTGTAAGAACACTTTATTTCAAAGAGTGACCATCAAAACCCCCAAATCTGATCCTACACAGAATGCAAGAAAGCGGCCAAGCCCATTCCACAGTGAATTCCACTTCTGTGCAGAAAGAGCGAGCCCAATATGAAAAAGAGCTTACAAGGTGCATGTCTACAGCTCCCTCGGTTCATCGCGTTTCTCGCATCAGTTCACATACGATACTACCTGTGTTGCCTCCGAATCGCTTCACAAGACACTCTGCGTCTGAGCAGAAGGTGAGGAAATGAGGGCTTTTGCTTTGACCAGTCTGTAATCTGCAGAGGATGTCCAGTAAGTATATTATGGGAATTAAATATTTTAATATGATAGCATATGATTTCCAAATAATATCTTCCGACCTAGTAGAATCCTATTTTATTGGGGGGGGGGGGAAATTCACCATTAAGGATACTTAAAGAGGTTTTACGTTGAGGACTCATGTCAGTTGTTACCAGACCTGCCTTCCAAGGATTGTCGTTCTGCCGATACGTCCTGGGGTCTAATATATTTTCAGCTTGTTGAAAGTATTTACGGTGGGAAATGGCATTACACTGTGAAGATAAACGCTTCAGGCCTAAGGAGCATAGCTCGGCGGCTAAGTGACAGTGACAGGAAAAAGTACTGGTAAATAGTTGAGTTTTGTATGGTTTTCTTTGCTGCTCCAATCACTCCCAAATCCAAGCGCTTTATGATTTTAAAGCAGAATTTTTAAAAGTCTGCATATGCTTTTAAAATTCCAGATTTCAGCTGAAACTCAAACTATTAAAACAGTATAAAAGAATCTGTGCTGGAGAGATTTCCAGCCAGGTGGAACACAACCAGTACTGGAATTTTCATTTGAAAAATCTGATCTTGCAAAACTGCTGTGTGTATTTCCACACCATTAAAGTCTGGGCAGTCTAAGATAAGCAGCTAAACTCCCTGTATTTATTGCAGCCAAATCTGATTTGCAGAGACGCACTCGCAGAGTGACTCGCAGCCAAATCTCCCTTGTTAAGAGGCGTGTACGGACTGGGGGTTTGCAGTACTCGATCGTGATTCCTGCATGTTACGCAATTCACTAAGATGCTCTTCCACCATCTTAAGTGACCCAAAGACGTACTTTAACGATAATGTTCAGTTTGGTGGAGCGGTTGCTGTCTCCTGCATGGAATGATGCCTTGAACTCAGTGGATTATCCATAGGTACAAATTCATAAATATACACCAACATTGGCACGGCTAGAGCCAAAAAAAATTAAAAGTATATTTGTATATTGTAGTTCTTGCATCTTGATTAAAACGACATTTTTAATATCTAGGACACATGACGGATTTAGCTTAAACTGGTAGAACTTTAAATAAGATTATATTGAAAAGGCTGTTATTTTGGGGTTGTTTGTGATATGTTTACATTGATCTCCAACAGAAAAAAAAAAAACCACCAAGTTGTTTAAAAGCACTTCCTCTGCTTTTAAATGATTAGGTTTTTTCCAATTAACAATTTACCTAGTTTTTCATTTGTTTGGTTGGAGGAGTTACGTTGTTCTTAACAGCGTCTCTACGTGAAGTTAACAGCAATAAATTCAGAATTTTTTATAGAAACCACAAAAAGAGTTCAGCTTCATTAACTTCAGAAATTTCAGAATTTGTGGAACTATATTCAGAAATACCAAACTGGTTCATTTTTCCTGAATTTTAGTATCCTCCTACCAAACTGTAAGGGCAAGAATTCTGCCAGAACGTACAGCCATGTGCATTTTTCAGGGCCAATGGGGAGCTGAGACCTACAGTCACATCAGGGTTTGAGTGTAGGTTATCGGTGCGGATACTTGCCGATTTTCCTCAGCAGTGACTAACAGTCTCAAGAAGTGGCCAGGATTTTAGGAAAAGAGGCTGAAAGGCAATGTCATGATAATCTTTTCTGATCTGCTGTTTCATTAAAAGAGAGCCAAGTGCTTTGGTGCATAGTGGTCGTGGATCTCGCAGTTGTGGAGGCGGAAGCCCTTCGGCAATGGGCTGCGATGTGTCGGCTGCTTGCTTAGGTCACTGTCGGCAGAAGCAGGAGGAGGACTGTTCTTTTAGTGTGTTGGCGTGGCTTTAGCAGGCCCCGAAACCCTCAACTCCATATGGATCAGTACAGCAGCGGTTTAATGCGGCAGACGAGCGTGCGCACGTGCGGTGTTTTGCCCGCGGTCGCAATATATCCTTGACCCTTTTTCACAAAGACACTGCAGCCAGGGCAGCAGTTCTGCATTTGCGTGAGTGTGAGCAGACACCGAATTGTCATTTGCAGAATAGTTTCAGTGGGGGGTTTTTTCACCATTAAAATGCAGCATGGGATTTTTGTTGGGTGGGGTTTTTTTGTTTGTTTTGGGTTTTTAGTGTTTCTTTTAATTCATCAGGGTTTTTCCTTCATCTCCTTCCATTACAATACGTTGACGTTTCTTGGAGAGGGTAGCGGTGTGGAGGCATGGCTAGCACACCTGAGCAGGACTGGTTTAATTTGTTAACTTTATCAGTCTCCCTTAATATGTCAGTACTGAAATTTAAGCATTTGTCGGTTACAGAACATATTTGCCTATCGTTTGGGTTCTGAACGAGAAGGTTCAGAATATCTTCTGAATGAACACAATGACTTGGAAACATCCCAGTTTGAGGGAGATGGGTGCTTCTGCGGCTATGCAAGTTGTTTTGTCTGCCAGCACTCATAAGAGCAAATCAAACAGATTTGAACTTGATTCTTCTCCTGCTTCGAAATCAGAAGTCATTTCCCTGAAACGTATGAAGAGCTGCGTAAACACAAAATGAAGTAGTTTCTGCACTAAGGCTTTGATTAATGCTGTAGCTTAGAGAATCTGTACGAAACCTCACGGGCAGGGCAGGGTCCTGTGCTGAGCAACTTGACTTTGTTTGCTTGAATCTTTCTGAAGTTCATAGTCACAGGAACGAGGAAAAATTGCTGCTTTCTTATGCCCATGTAAATTCAAGAATCGAGGAATTAATAGGGTCATACCAGCTGCTAATTTTCACAAAATATATCAGAACTTTGAGACTTTGATTCCATCTCTAGATTTGATTGAGATTAACCAGTGGGTTCAGAAGGAGAGTGGGAACAGGAGCACAGACCGACCAGCAGCACCATCCACGAGTGTCATTTCTTTTGGAAAGAAGACTAGAAATAATGCATGATTGGGAGTCTCAATCCCATGTTTAACTTCCAGACCAGCTCTTGTATAAATAGGGAAGAAGCGAAATTGAAAGCGCAGGGGGTATGCACTGACAATGCATCTGAGACCCTTTGCTGGAGCACAGGAGAATTTAAGGGTTTGTTGTTGCAAGAGGTAAGAGATTGGTCTGTGGGGATGGTTTTTGAGCCCTAAGTGCATCCCGCAGGGATGGCTTTTTCTCACTTCTTGCGACAAAGGAATATACGGAATCCTGATTTCATCTTCACTGCCTCGCTGTAAGTTAAATTCTCCTTCTGCTGGGAATCCATATCATAAGTTCACCCTGTGTGAGATAAATTTGAGTTCCTAGGAAATAAAGCATGGTGGTTTAATGCTTTCTCCCTTAGTGAGTAGTCAGATACTGTTGTCAGGACTGAAGCAAAGGCATGTGGGCAAACTGGGTTACCTCTTAGCCGGCGCGTGGTAATTTTGCAAGGGTTAGCATTAAGTGATAGTTGTGGCTTAAGAAGCGGGCTGGTGAACATGGGAAATCCTGCAAGTAATGAGGTCATTTAGTCCAACAGAGATTAAGTATTTATATTGCATTCTTCGCTTTAAGAGAAGATAAATCAGCATGAAAAAAAAAAATCTCATTTTGAATGATGGATCTCATAGTCCTCAAAAGAATAACCACTTATATTTAGCCAGAAAAAAAAAATTTATTATTTCCTCCTACGGATTAGATTCTGGAGATACTCATCAATGAGTGCAAGAATATTACATCGCTGTCCTCTGGGAATAACCGTTTCAATCTTTTTCTGCCTCGTTCTGTAAAATGCTCTGAGAATGAACCAGTTCCCTGAGTGAAATCTCATTTTCTCTGGCCTTTTTACTGCTGAAAAACCCTATAAACACAGAGAAGAATTAAACGGAATAGAGGAAACGAAGTTATACTTTTTTGTTTAACTTTTTTTTTTCCAAAAATCCATGACTTGCTGTTTACATGGCACTCAGTCAGAAATGTAATTTCTCATTATCAGCCAATTTATAATAAGCAAACTGACATTCATATTTTACAGTGCAAATAACATTAAAAGAAGGCTGTCAGGATCTTCCAGTTGCACCCACGTGTGTCGTGTGTTGACAAACATGTAGCATGCACAGTCGTAAAGCTGTTTTTTTAATTGTGCCGCTAAGGGGGACTGTGTTGGTTCAAGGCCATGGGGTGGGTGAAGCTTCGCTGTGTTGGTGCACAAAGAGACCTCGTCAGGCATCTTCCTTCATTGGCTTTGCCTTTCCCATCGTACGGTCCGAGGCTTGCGCGTCCGGGATCGTTGACTACGCGGAGCCTGGGCGGTGGCGCCGATACTGCGGGGCGCCGTACGTCGGGTGGCCGTATGCGCGGCGGGCGGCTCTGGGGCAGGAGGCAGCTTTATGTTTCAGTGCCCTGAATGAGACGGTCGGTGAGAGGCCGCCTGGTGGTTTGGCGGCTGCGCAGCATCGAAAGGAAACAGAAAACCCTGCCGCCCTAAAGTACAGGTTACACCCCGTTTCTATCAGGTTTATCCATGTAGTAATGAAATAGTCTATTAGGGAAGGGAGTGCGTGAGTCTTCGATCCTGCAGCTTTTTATGCACTGGTGGTTCACTGTGCTTGCTTCCGTCTTGATAACTGTTGGAACGGTTTATCGAAAGGGTGCGGTTGGGTTTTTTCCCCAAGAGATACGCTACAGTTCAGACAGGTTTGCTGAGCAAGTTCCTGTCATGTAGGTGACAGGCAACTCCGTTTAACTGCTAAAAATGCGTGAGCGATTTGACTCTTAATAACGTAACCGTTGTACGTTGCATGGAACAGTCGTCACCGTTAGCCACAACGGGTCATTCCATGGGGATGCAAATGTTGCGCGTTTACATGCATGTGCCACCTTCGTCTGCATCACAGGAATCATCACGAGTCTGCAGTCTGCTTTACCCATAAACTTCAGCTGCTGCAGGTATTTTAAATATACTAAGAAAGTTGATGGCTGTAGTGGGGTATGTGAGTTGGTCACTGTTTGAATTGAAGCTGGGGATCTTATTCAGACGTCGCTGAAGTCATCGGGAAGCCCAAGGCTTTGAGTGGCAACGACTCCCGTTGTCCTCCGTGCGATAATAGATAGAGAGTTGCAGACTTGTGACATTTCTTTGAAGCCTCAAACAGTTTTTCTGGTAGTAGAGTGCCCACATTGTGGAAATGGCCCATCGTGTTTGGCAACTGGAAGAGGGGGAAAAAAAAACACAGAAAAATTATTTGGCTTGTAATGTTAGTTATCCTCCTTCCGTGTGTCTTTTGGTCAGCGTAGGGTGGGATGGAGCAGCGACAACAAGGGTCGAGTTCCCACTGCCGCTTTGGAAGGTACCAGGTTTCAGATGTGTAAACCTGCCAAGTTTTGTAAGCATCAGCTTGAATTTTGAAGTGCCTTCAGACGTGAGAGAATGATACTTGGGTCTTAAAAAATGGAAATGAAGAACAGCATGTTCGATTGGAGTTGACGAGCATCCCCAGACACTATTGTGCTTGGGATGAATTTACTGAACTAATTCCCCTGTTGATACGAGGGACGTTAGTGATGCCAAGGGTGTTGTCTCTAGAGATAACGTGCATTGAGGGTTTTTGAGTGAATGTAGCTGTGATGCTGTAAAGTCTGCATAGAAGCATCATACTGTAGGCCGCTTTATTTTAAATTACATTGTTAATGTGCCCTTGTAAGTTAACAAGATCTAGCAGATATATAAAAGGTGTTGTTTCTTTCCCCATAGTGGCTTTATTATCTTGTGCTGTCAATAGGTTTACGGTAAAAACAGGGGAAAGCTCTCTTAGAAATGAAATTTTCAATGCTTTATCCAGCAGCAGAGTAGAATTTCATCAACAACGTGTTCTGGACATTAAAATACCTATTTGATGTGCTGATCGTACCAGTCGGTTGGAACCTTCATTTTAGAAAGGAAAGTGATCCAAAACCTATTGAAAGGAAACATTATGTGGTCTGGAATGATAGCTCCTTCATACTTCTATCCATTGGGGGTCACTCTTCCCTCTGATTTGTACCTTGTAGAGGACATCATTAGAAAAGCTGTCCTATTTCACCTTGTTTAGCTGCTAGAAGGGAATGCTGCTGTTTTTTCCTGGATGCATGCTGTTGAGTAATGTTGATGAGAGTTACTAATATTGGGAATAGTAGAAGAAATGAGAAGGTATAGTGAAAGTAGAAGAAATCATGACCAGCTTTGCTTTCTACCAGTGAGTCCCGTTAACCTGTCCACAGACAGAACCCTCATGTCAGTTGTTAATGAGTTTTGCGTGAGAACTAGACTGCAGTACTAGTTGGATGTGGTGTTTTGGGAAGACGCAGTCATAGCAGTTAGAACTGAAAATTCAGAGAAGAGCTTGCAGTAGCTCACCTAGGTTCCCAGAAGATGAAAATATGGATCCTTTTAGGCATACATCTCAAACTCGCAATTCTGTGTTTAAAAGCCAGATGACTTGAAGTCAAAAATAGGGAGCTTAAAGGATTGGTTTCATTGGAGAATTCAGGACTGGATGAAGCTCTCCATAATCAACTTGAAACTAGTAGCACTGCCGTAGCGTAGTACACATTTTCTGCATTGTTGGCACAAAAATACCACTTTTTATAAAGAGCAGATGCTATTGCTATTAAGTTGCACATTTTGAAAATGTTTAGCATTCAGTATGTTCCTACAGTTATAGTCAGATAACGTTTTTGGGTTTGTTTTTAAAGTCCAAAAGAAATAGCCTTTCACAAAACAGCGCAGTAAGAATGTTCCTCTACTTGATGGAGAGGAGTAAGTCAGGCCCTTTGTCTACTCTTATTTGCATGTTTGGAAGTATTAATTGGAATATGATAGTAAGTTGTTACTGCTGGCATCTGAACGTAGGTAGACTGTGGATGTAGTAGCTCTCATTCTGAGCTGAATATCGTGGGCACAATAGCTGTGCCAGGACTGTAGAGAAAAATCTATGCTTTCTTCTCTTCTGTTTTTAAAGCTCCCTGGTAGGCATGAAAAGTTAACTGTTATTTCCATGGTTTTCAATATATTTATTTTACTAAAAGAACGGTTGCATGACTTGTCACTGTATGAAGAAAAAGAGAGAGGCATCAAAATAACAGGTACTAGTCAGTATGCTATGCCAGGCTTTCCACTCGACTGTTCCGGCAGCCTTGTCTTGCTGTCAAGACTGTGATAATGGAAATGGTATTCCAGTGTCATTACTAGGGTATATGCTGGGCCTAGACTATGCTGAATATTATTAAAGAAGCTATGCCGAGTTACCGTGCTGAAAGAGGAGAAAGTTAAACTCATGCACATTGTAAGTTCAAATAGAAAGTGACAGGGCTCTTCCCAGACCTGTAGACATGACATAGGCACCGTCATAGGGGCAGCTGAAGAGAAAGGAAGGTAGTTACCCTCATTAGGAAATATTGGTCCCAAAATGTGAGAGAAATGACCCATTCATCATTTCTTCACTGACGTACCCCGGTGAAGTTGTTCCAAGGTGTATCTGTGCGTATGTGCATGCATGATAAAATGGAGAACTCTCTTGTAGTAGTCTGTTTTTTGGTAATATGACTGTCCTGTCATTCCCGATAGTACTGCATAGATCCAGCAGATCACAAAACCTGACTAAAGAATGTGTGGCCGGTTTTAGCTAATGTTTAATAAAATGTATAGGTACTCCATAGGAAAGTGCATTTATGTTGCCCTGGACATTCAGACTGCCCCATGGAAAATGTAATTCTAAAGCTTATGGCAGATTTCAAGCTATTTTTATTTTTGTTACAGATGTTTTATAAAGCTATAATTTAGGAATTCACTCTGGACTAAATTTGTATGCATCTATTCAGTGAGAAATCATGCTGGAAATTGCTGGTGAACAAGACTTGTAACAACTCCTGGCTTTGACAGGCTTGGAAGCATAACAGGAGTAGCCTTTCTGGTTTCCTAAATTCCTTCAGGCTTCAGAAGAGCATTTAGCATTTTGGTTTGGCTTTTCAGGCTAACGTGAACTCCAGTTCTTCATTTATTTGAACTTTGTGTACATCCGAAGAGTCGGTTCTGTTGTAGAGAGCTTGGAGGATATATATATTCAAATGAGTCCTCTTTCATCCTTTCAGCTCATATAGGAGTAATATTCAGTGTTTAGGAAGCAGTCTCACAAAGGTCCCTTTGAGCGTGATGGCAGCCTCTGTTTATAAGATAGGTAAGTGAACATAGGTACAGGGATTTAACGACCCGCCCAAGGTCGCCCAGCTAGCCGTTAGCAAGGACAGTCTTTCTTGACACCTTGCCCCCACTGCAGCAGCCACAAGACTAAGCATGTTGTTGAACGGAGTCTTTGTATAGAAAGTTTACCTGGAACTTGCATTATTTCTAGAACTGTAATGTGTAAGAGAGTCTATGAATGAACGACTACTGGATTATCTTGAGACAGAGCTCTGCTGTCCTTGTAGCGACGCCGTTGGATGTTGTTGCCCAGGAGGAACACGTAGATGAAAAACACCTTTAGAGATGCGTGTCTTGGGTGCAATGTCAGTCTTGGACTGTGGATGCAAAATTTTTAAAGTACACGCTAATTTGCACACCCATTTTGAGAGCGTCTGTGTGTCCAATTCTGAAACGGCAAAGGAGGGAAGGACCGGGGACCTTCTCTGGACAGAGGGAGAAGACGCTACGGAGAAAGCACGCTGTAGAGGAGGCTGGGCAGCTCCAGGGACATTCCGGCTGGCCTCCATCCTCCCCCTCCCCGCTTTTGTTTCCCTGTCTTGAAAGTCCTCTCGGCTCTGGCAGCCGGGTGAAGCGTGGTATTTTCTTCACAGAACACAAGATGGGGAGTCCCGCGAGGCCGGCGTGCACGGAGGGCGGCGTAGGAAGTCTCTGCTGGTTTGTTTCTTGTCTTGGCAGTCCAAGCCGTCATGTGCTGGTGACTGATGTTTTAGAGGCTTCGGGCAGGCCGTGCGTACGTGGGGGTAGGTGTGAGCGGAGGCCAGGGCACCGTACTAGTAGAAAAAAGAAGGCAGAGTCGATCCTAAAAATGTGAGAACCGTTGGTCTGTAGAAGCTGCCTGTTCTGGCCCGGGGCAAATGGAGAAGCATGTAAGGCTGAGAAAACTAGGTGTTGTTTCCTTAGGAAAGTTTGCTTAACTAATATATTTCATTTGCCAATGGTTATCTTTCAATTAGAGTTACAATCCTTTGCCTGATTGCTTCAAGATGTATTTTTCTTTTCCTTTGAGGACTCTTAAATCCCGGGAGAATCCCTTGAAACATCTGTTCTGGCTTCACTGGAGATAGCGATGGGTGACCGCTGTGCTGCTGTAATTAGAGATGGCTCCTTGATTAAGCATGATTCCTGTGTCCACCTGGTGCCGTCTTTTTAATGTGAGCAGTTAAATGCCTCCCTTAAGCAAAATAAATGCATCCTTTAAACCTTCTGAAATGGGATTCAGGGCTTGTTTTCCCAGCAAATTCTGTAATTCCTCAAAGTCTCAATCTTTTCAAATTTGAAAAGCTTAGAATGCGCATACGAGCACGGAACTTTCCAGAATGGTCGCACCCACGGTGCAAACATGGACTTTAAGACAAAGCATGTTAAATATACCCTTTTTATGGTTAGTTACCCTCATGTGTTGAGAAAGTTAAGATGTAAGCAAAGAGCGCAGTGCCAGTCTAGCCTAGCTTACAACTAAGGACACCCAAAATGCTATTTGAAATTATAACTGGCTGTTCACACGGTTGTAACTAAGAACGGGATTTTGGTAGACATTTTCACAAATTCACCTCTTGGAATTTTCCAGAAAAATAGCGAACAGTGAAATACTAACCAGAAAATTTCACAAATTCTGTGTTTTTCGGTCTCAGCAGCTAAAAATTGCAAGTAACCTTCTCATCTGTGCAGACGCAGTGGTATGGTTTTATAATAATACTATGCTTAATGTCTTTTACTATTGCTAGTCAGAGCTTGTTTAGCTTGCAGATTAGCTATATGTCTGAAAAATGGAAAGGAATAGAAACAAAAAATAAAAAGCTGTTCTTTAAAATGTGTGTTTGGATGTTTCAATCAAGACGCTTTATTTTTGGCAAATCCATTGCTACTAGAAATAAAGGTCCTGCAGTTGGGACTTTGTTACCCATTCCATTAACGATCCGTCATGAGCCAGGATAAGCCCACTCATGATCATGAAGGCTACAGTATCTGCGTGCTTTCCTGGTGGCACTGAAGACATCTTAAAAATAAGACTATTAAAAACGTAGTTCTTTCAGAAAATTTGTGATTTGTTTCAAATAAAGTTGTTTAAGTTAGAAGCTATCATCAGTTATACCTTGTGCCACTGCTGGGATTTTCTTTTTGAAAAAAGGTCTACACTGCCTTACCCAAAAAACCTCTGTGGACTGACTTACACACGGGTGAGATCTCTTTATAAGAAGAACTTCTACCCAGCGTAATTCAATCCACAGCGTCATTCTCAGGAGAATTACATTAACCTAAGGAAATCAGGTCGGGAATGATGTGCAGCGTTGCGCTGCTGTCACCGCAGCTGGTTCGCTTTTGTTAAAGCCGGTTTCACCTCTTCAATCCCCGAAGCTGCCTTGCTGGAGCACTGCGGGAACGGGAAGATCTTCAGCCCAGCGCTGCTTAACCTGTCCTGCGGCTGTGGCCGTGATGCCGTCTGGGGGGACGGGGGGTGTCTGTGTGTCATGTAGCTTAGAAACCCCACATCTCTCTGCTTAAAACCCTGCTATTTTTGTGCGTAGAACAATTTAGTTTGTTTCTGAAAATGTGAAACTTGTATTTGTAAGAGCTTTCCCCCCCACTTTAAACATACGGACTCTCAAGGGCCTACTGTTACCTTAGTTTATGTTGTAGCATCAAATTTCTTTTACTTAGAATCTTGGGAAATCATCATGGATTAAGTTCATGGCTTGGTGCAAGTGCAATGAATTGCGTGGATCCAGTGAAAACGATTTTACCTGCCTCACGAAGGATAAAATTCCAAAAGACCCCATACTGACCTAATACTACTCTATTAAAACTGCCAGCCTGTTTGCCACGTGTTTGAGCGATAGTTCTCGTCGTAAAACTGTGTGACCTTGTGTATTACTTCTTCCTTATGTCTTTTACAAGAAGATTCTGACCACTGCATTTTGTTAAGTGCGTCATCCTGCTGACCACGAGT
>NW_010519602.1:53514-63769 GCF_000687285.1 Phaethon lepturus
TTTAAACGATTTTTTAAAACACCAGTCTGGGATTATTCAGCAGACTGAGCTGTTCTTGGAATTTAGAGGAATAATAATTTTCTGAGTTGTGACTAATTATGGATGAGAGTTGGATATAGCAGCTCATCTGTGGACGGGCAGGTTTGGGTCTCGGACCCCTCGGTTCTGCCCAAGTCATGTGTTTGGAACTAATCTCTGTCTTACTCTGTAGCTTGATCTAGAGATATCTGTTCTTTTTTACCTACCTGGTTGGTCTCAGTAGAAAGAAAAAAATGAACTCTGGTTGCCACTGTTGCATTGGGATTGTGAACAACGGACTGGTTAGATTTCCGACATGTAGGCATTTCAGTGGAGACAGCTGGCTTTCCAGAAACCTCCTTGCTCCATACCTCCCACGGGACGTCATGCCAGTACTCACGGGGGCTGAGCACTCCTGAGCGTCTGGCTGAGAAGTCTTTTCCGTACGGCTGGTGAGACAGGGAAATGTTCTTAGTTCCTTTGCATTTTGCATACAAGTTTTACCAAAAGCTATGTTTTGAAGCGACTTTTCCTGTCTGCTTTCCCGATGTCCTTTCTCTGCCCTCTTCTCTTTCTCAGGTTATTTTGAATGTTTTTCAAGAACTGGCCAGCATGACCCTCCAGGAACAAAAATGCCTGGAATGGATGACAAGATCATCTAATTTTTTAGGTTTCTGTTCCTTTGATTCCTTGAATTTATGTGCCCGGTGGCAAGAACTAAGTAAGAGAAACAAGTAAGTGTATATGTTTCTCTTATGAAAATGTGTTTTCATAAGAGGCGGTGGGCATCTGCCAGGGATTTCAGGTCTGGACCTGAATCAAACTGAGCTTCTCCAGAGTTTGGTGATCATTAATTTGGACATGGAATTATAAGAAAATGCACTGGAAAACTTGGAGCTGTGCCTGAATTCTCCCAAAGAAGAGGTGCAAATCAAGCAAAAGTGTAAATAAAGGCTACCACGCATTCACGTTGGATGGTCATTTCTTCGCTTTGCTGGAGGAATGAGTGCAGCTCCCTGGCTTAAGTGGAAGTACCCTGTTTATCCCAAATTATGTCTGCTAATGCCAGTGGCCAATTTCTAATATAAAGAAAGAAAAATAACACTCCAGCATTATTTCATTGTTGCTGCAGGTATATATCAGGCTAAGTGGCAAAATCTTTCACTGAGCTATGGAGTGAGGAAAGGGAGGGATGGCAGGTTGCATCGCTGTGCTCTGAGGACTCCGAAAGACCAACTTGGCTTCTGGCCCGGGCACAGCGGTTCCAAACCGGGGGTGGGAAGGAGCCTGCCTGGTTCTGCGGAGCCGAAAGCAGGTTTTTCCCTATGGGTTCTGCAGAGCCGCAATGCTGTCCTTGAGAAGTACGTCGCTGCGAGCATGGTGATAAGGGGGTTCTTCAGCTAGCGACCGTCTGGTCTGCCGAAGAGATTCTGCTTAGGAAGGAGTTTGAGAAAGGCGAAATTCTTAACTATTGGCCGAATCCTTAGCACAGCAAAGCTAGGTTTGTAGATGAAAGGACTGAGTTGATAGTCAGACCCTCCCAATAAGACATGAAATGCATGAGAGGGGCCGTGTCATATGGGCCACGTTCCACATTTTCAGAGCGTACTTCAGAATTAATTGTGCTGACAAAATTTTATAAAGAGCTGCTCCAGACTCTTTTCTTCTTGGCAACAGTCGGTTCTGGCTGCTGTGTAGCAGATGAACATGTTTTTCTGGCTTTATTATTTTGGCCTTGGCTCACATGCTTACTGTACAGATGATTGACGGGGGCCGAGAATTTACCTACGTTCATTAACCAGGCTTAAAATACTTGCAACAGTCAACGGCTTTTAACATGTCGCCCTGAGCGCCTGGGGAGTCAGGAGGGGGAATAGCAACAGGACTCGATAGGGAGCGGTGGGAGCGGAGCCTGGAATAGGATCCAGGCTGTGTTGTTGTTTGCAGCCAGTATAGATGGCTGTCTGGGATCCAGAGGGCTGAGGTCTAGTCTGTGGAGAATTCCAACGTGGTTTAGTCTAGACTAAACATTTTTGGATGCACCGAGTCTATCAGTCTTGCTCAGACTCCTCTGCCAGGAACTAATTGGAGCCGATGATCACCTACCCATGAGAGTTGTGAATTCCATTTGGAAGGTGCTTTTTTTTTTTTTTTCTTTTCCTTTTTTTGAAAAGCATTTTACAGGTTTTGGCAGGAGGATATTTTTGGCCCTAAAATTAGAAAAATACTTTCAGCATAGATTCAGGTATAAATGTTAATATTCTCCAGATTCCTTTGTTTAAAAACGATGCCAATTGCAAACACACACAAATCTACCCTTCTTTCCAGTTTGGTTAACCAAATTTACTTTCTAGTCATTTCAGACGTAAAAAGCTCTTTCCGTCAGGCCTTGTGATATGGAATGCATTCTTTCATTCTGGTTTTGATAGGCATTTGTTAGACGTTTCTCCGGCAAAACTTGCATGTCATGGTGGAGCGATATGGGTGGGATTGCCCAAGCACCCACCCTCGGCCTAACGCTTCCCTCGTTTAAGTTGGTGGATCAGTGCTGGGCTGACTCGGGCGCATTTGCCATCTCGTTGCTCAGACAGTCCAGGTTTGTTAGCTCATTTCTTTCACATCTCACCTGGGTGGACATTGAATGCTTTTACTTCATACTGAGCTTCCAGCATCTGTTACTTGACAGTGTGAATGCAAGGAAGGCGATACGTAGTGTGATATAACGAATTTCAGGAATTCTTTCAAATTTTTTATAAGAGATTCTCTTCTCGCCCCACCTTCATGCTGGTCAGGGGAGGTATAGGAAGAAGCTTTAAGGGCAGATATTTTAATGGTTGCCAATCAAACAAGGGTTTTTTTGGAGAAGAGATATCAAAAGGCAATCAGAGTTAAAATTAAGGGGTTCTTAATGAGTTCTTTTGTGTATGTTTACATAATGCTAATTCTGAAACAACGAGATTTTGTAGAAGATACAAAGTTTATAATGATGCAATTTTAATCAATGTACATTTCCAAATTCATTTTAAATCATAACCAGATCCAGAAGTAGCAGCGAGGGAGCTGCAGAACTGGTGAAATGTGAAAAACAGAAACTTTGCAAAGGAAGAGTACTTACTGCATAAAGATCTTCAGGCTGCTGCCTGAAGAGTTGGTATTTATAAGCGTAAGGTAGCTTTGCTGTGATTGGGATGGGATGAAAAGTTGCTGTGGGGTCAGATGTTTGTGTAACAATAGTATCAGCGGTAACCTGAAATCGCGTGCTGTTAGTAAAAGAATCAGAGGGTGAGTGTGATTTGGTATTCGGGACGTCAGTAGCCCTGGCATCTGATGAAGTCCAGTATTGCTATTTTAGGTCTGAATAGTTTTCTTTGACATGACCAATTGGGCTTCTCAACATACGGATCTCTCTGGTTGCAAAAATCCCCCTGAAACTGGTAAAAGTTTCAGTGCCTGGAGTTAAAAGATGTAGTAATCACCGTTGCAGATGTTACTATAAGAATCAGAAGATCAGTGTCTTCTCTTTGTGTGGTGGAGTTCATTTCAATACGATTTTGGAAGTTCATAGCTCAGCACTCTGGCCGAATGGGCAGAAATGCAGACTCCAAGGAAAGTTCTCCTCACTTACTCATGGTTTCATAATTTCTATGGTAAAGTCTATTTTGTCATGAGTCGGTGAGTTCGGGCTCCCATTTTATTACAGCTGTCATATAGTTTTCTACTTGATTCATCTGTCCGTCTGACAGAAGCGAAGGCTCCCTGAGGGGCACCGCAGCAAGTCTCCTCCCAGCAAGCGCAGACAGTCTCCCTTGAGGACACGGTTTAGTGGGCACGGTGGTGTTGGGTTGATGGTTGGACTTGATGATCTTCAAGGTCTTTTCCAACCTTAACGATTCTGTGATTCTGTGTGAAGTAGCAAGGAGAACATGAGGTAGCACTGGGAAGGGTCAATCTGATCAGCTTTGCCACTAAGAACTTCGTTCGTTGGTTTGTTTGGGGATTTTTGTTCAGTTTGCTGCTCCTCTGGTATAGGACCCACAGACCGGTGCCCTGATGCCGGCGGTCGGTTCCGGAGGAAGATGCTCACGGCGTTTCAGGAAGCTGCAATATGCTTTGCTTTAATTGTGAGCAAGCTTTCAGGAGCAGTTGTAGCAAGACCTAAAATCACAAGGAGATACAACTCCCAATGTCCTCCTCTTGTTGCAGTTGGAGCCTCTAGGAATCTTGAAATCTTCCAAGCTTATTTCAGATCTCCTATAGAGATTTCTACAGGAGCCTTTGAAGCTGTCCAGGTTTTGCAGAGAAATATTCTCCTGGAGCGTAATAGTCCTGCTTACTCCTGCCTTGTCTGTGCTCTGTCATTTCTTGGAAAGACTTCTGAGAAAGTGGCTGACCGACTCTAACAGGCTCAGCCATCCTCCAATTCTGTAACCATCAGCTAGTTGGGTTTTCAGAGATGATTTGAGGGGGGGTTGATGAGGACTTGTGAGCAGTCCGGTGTTCTTTGGGAGAACTACTAGATTTTTTGGAGTAGTCTTCAGCAATTCTGACCGTATGATGCTGGCAGGAACGGAAGAATTTTTTTCAACGAGCTGAGCTAGTTGCTGTCAGTGAGTCCCCAGACAGTTGTGACAGTTGATTGCTCTGTCTCCTGCAATGTCTTTAAGTGCTGACTTTCATGAAACTTAGACTTCTCCACCCTATTTGTCAAGTTTCTTTGCTAGACCTCCAGCAGTGCACTAGAAATTGTAACGCTAACTCTATTCGCAGTGTTTAACCACTCGCCTTCTTTCTCCTGGGTCTTCATATAGGAATTTGACTCCTTGATGTTCCTTCTATACATGAGGGAAATGGTTGAATGTAAGTACGCACAAACAAGAAGCGAGAAACAAAGAGGATTTTTTGAAAACAAACACTAATTCCCGTTTCTAGACTGTCATCTGTCAGTCCAGACAGCAGTTCCTCTTGAGTCAACGTGCCTCAGTCTTGTGGTCTTTTGACTCGCTTTTTGTGGATAGATTTCAAATGCCTGCGTGGAACATGAAAGGCCCAGTAAACAGTTGAGATGTGCCTGCAAGATTCTCTCGGTCAATTCATCTGCCTCCTTCTGCCTCCGGCACTTCTGCTGTCCTTTCTGTGTCCGACCAACGTCAACTCCGTAAGTCAGCGGGTCAGTAGAAAAAGGATGATGTTTGGTGGTGTTTGATGGAGGCATTCGGCGTCAGGCTGGAGAAAGTGCTGTTATGTTGTCAGGCCTTTATTGCTGTCTAGGAAGGGGATTACACGGTGGCCCCACAGATGATTCCGACTGTCTTTTTCTGGGATTAAGGCGACACAAAAGTTTTGCATAGCATAAAATTTGGCCACTTTTGTAAAGGAGACTGTCTGGCTTTTCATCAAACGCCGGATGAAAGTCAAGGTAAAAGGCTCCTGTTTTAATTGAATTTTTTTTTTTTTTTTGAAGAGTCCAAGGCTGATCTTTAGATAAAGCATGTGCACTGACTTGTAAGAACTTATGCCAGTTGTGTGCCCTCTAACTATATTAGCCCAGGAATGGAGGTGTTAGGAGCAGCACCAAATATTACCAGAGCTGCCAACACCGCTTTCGTCCCAGCATTGATGCGTAATTGGAGTCAAGATGTATTTTAGCAGTAATTCCTTCTCTCTCTGCTGTGGTGTTATTTCAGTCGTGTCCCTTTAACAAGCAAAGCGGAAAATGCCCGAGAAATGCCACATTAAAACACATAATACCAGGATTAAAAATATTGGGTTCTTCAATTATGGTAAAAATGAAGATATAAAAGACCTAAAACAATAACCCAATGATCATTTCTTCTCAAACAGTAGAAACAATGACCCAAATGATACATATTAACATCACTCCACTGAAGTAAATGAATCTGTGTCCTTTTAGACCAGCTGAGTCTCTTAACAGCTATATCAGTCACTATTGTATTTACTACTGTACTGTTTTATGGAGAGAGGGCTGTCAAAAACACACTAATGTTGAACTTTTTCCTCATCTTAACTCTTATGCATAATTTCAGTTCAGCAATTAATCCTAATCATACCATTAATCATAATTAATAAAATTAAAGTTAGTGTATTTAATACAATAATATATAATAATGAAATAATTCTTAATTTAAAGTTGACCTTTTTTTGGTGAACTATGCTGGTGAAAAAACACATTTCTTCAACTAAGACAAGCTGTACTTGGGAGATGTGCAAAGTATTTTTTCTTAAATAAACCTGGGGTAAAAAACAGAAGCAATAAAATGTGGAAGAGGCCTTGTCACATGGTTTGAATTTACCTGGCCCGTAGCCAGCAACCGTGGATTTGATTTGTATAGCAGCAGGTCACTGGAGACCGTAGCATTTGTATTAAAATGCACTTAACTTTGTTAAAAGGCAGCAAATACGGATAGTGTGTGATCAGTTACTGGTTTTAATTAGAATTACCCTACAAAAATTGGCAAGAAAACTGCTGCATGCATCCATGTGTCCTGTTGAGATGTTTCTTCTAACATTTTTTCTTGATTTTTGCTATACTTAAACGCATTGCCTATCCTTAGTTCTTGCAAAATGGAATAAAGACAACTTTTTACATGATTGTAATAAAAACCGAAATGCATTGCAACAGAGTTAGTCCATGTGTTAGAAAACGGTTTTAAGGAATCAATAAACATAAGTATTTGAACTAATTCTGTAAAGGAAAAAGACCAACATGCTGGAGACTTCATCGGCTCATACTTTTGACTGACTTCATGACGTTTTGCACTGGAGGAATATACAGCTAGTTTTAATAGAAAAGACAGAAGTAGCTTTTTTTTGCTGGAGAAAATTTTGTAATTGGTTAAAACAGACAAAAACAGATTTCCCGAACTAAACATGAAATTCAATCCATTTTCCTTGCTTATAACAGACAGACGCTTGAAACTTATACCAGCCGGTTGACGAGCAGTACCCTTGCTGTGAAGTGGTGGGGCAGGCAGTGGGAGGGTAGAAGGAATGAAGTCAGAAGGAGAATTGGCAGGTGTAGGAGTGAGATGGAGAAACCGGAAAGGGGTTTTCTCGTCTTTTACAAAACAACTGCCAAGCAGTTGGCCCATTTTCTGAAGGGCCAGAGTAAGACGTTTTGAGTACGTCCTCACCCTTAGTCCATGGACTAGGATTTCGGTACAAAGCTGGGCTCAGCAAACTGAAAATACACGGCTGTACCTCTGAGACACCGATGTTTAATTGTGCGAGTTCTAATATATGGACCAGCTTTTATTTTTTTGTAGGCAGATATGTAAGGAATCTAACTGGATGGAGGCGGAGAGCAAGACCTTCCACTGCGGGCTGTCAGGACATCCTTCTCACCGGTGGCAAGGGGAGACTGTGTGGCCAGGGAAGGTGGTAGTCCTCGGCAGCGTGCAAGCTCCCAGTACCTCTGCTGCTGGATATCCTCAGAGGCAGACGAGTGAGCGGTCGTGCGTCCGTGGTTCCCACCATTCTGCCCCTCGTTCCCCGGGTCAGGCAGGGACTCCGGGAGCTCTTGGCCACGTGCCTGGGGCTGTGATCGAGTCTGATGCTGCAGTTGGCAATTACGCTATGGGTCAGCTTTGCGTTTTCTGTTCGCTGTCTTGGATTTCCTTTAGCTTCTCTGTTACAGCATTTGTATGCATTATCATAGTTTTATTTGCACAAGCACCGAGTTAATCTTTTGTTTTACTTGGATGATTTCTTCTTTTATCCATGTTCCCTTCTACCTTGCTATCCCAGGAATCAATTTCTCACGTTGAAGCAGCGCTGTGAGAGTGTCGGCTGTCGTCCCTCTTAAGTCAGAGGCTTTACGTATCCAGAAGCCAGCGTTCCTCTTCTTTTCCTTCTCGTAATCTCCTTTAATGTATTGCCGACGCGTACATCATTTCCATCCGCTGACACTTCCCTGCGGCACGTTTCCCTCCAGCTAAAGGGAAGGAAAGCAAAGCAAGCAGGCACAGCTGAAAGCAGGGCTCATCTGTGCAAGGCCATCGTGCTCGCTGCGAGCTGTCTCGGTGTGAAGGGCTTCCAAGTCACCCAGGTGCCATGCGTTGGGAAGACTGGTTTCCCCTTCAGGTAGGCTGTCACGTTTCACTTCAGAGGACGACTGGGGGGACGGAGATTGGGAGGGCAGTAGCCTGAGGGGGAAAAGACGGCAAAAGGGATTAGAAGCGGCAGAGAGAGGAGAAGGAACAACCCTTCAGAGAAACGGATGAAGTGGTAAGGGAAGAGCGCAGGAGCCGACAGAGGAAGCACCAGGATAACCAGAGGCTGCAAGAAAGGAGCGGGAAGGGAGGAGCAGGGATGGGGAAATAGTAACTTTACAACAGTAAAAATTCTAGAAATGGTGCTTATATATGATCCCTTACATTACGGTACTTCTCTGTCTGTTACTATCACAGGCTTCTCCCAAGTTAAACCCTCCCTCCTTTCTGTGCTTATTTTTTTGAAAGGCAGTATGGTGAAGCATCTTCCAAACCTAACAAGCTTATTCTCTTACCTGAGAATAAGTCAGAAAGAGTAATCTCTTTTTTAAAAAAATGCCGAGCACATCAGTTGTATATTGGTATTTCTTGTTTTGTCTATGTCTTAGCGTTAGAAATCCTTCAGAGTTTTGCCCTGGCTTTCTGTAGGAGCATGGTTAAACCTGCTAAAAGAAAGCAGTAGTTTAAAAAAGAGTAACAGGCAGGAATTAGCCTCTTGGGAAAAGGAATTCCAGTAAGGAGCACTAAATTTCGGAATATCATAAAGCCTTCCTTTAAATTGAAAAGTTCTAATTTTAAACTGCTGAAACTGCTGGGGATCTTGGCCCTGTCTCAGCTCATCAGCTCCCCAAGGGCTCTTTTGCATCCTTCCTGCCTGTGACTTGATTAAATTGTTTGATTGTGAATGGACGCCTTAGAAAAACACCTTTCTAGATATATTTATAGTTAGATAGCATAATATTTTTCCAGAAACCGGTTGATGGTAATTAAGAGATAACAGCAGCAGGAGTGTACTTCATTTTTACAGAGCAATAACTCATTTCGGGAGCAGTCAAAATTTAAGGCTGACAATAGGATTATTACGGCAGAAAAATGAAGGCGTCGGTTCTGTTAGCCCTATCGGACTGGGAGTGCAGCTCTTTGCTACTAATAGGTACAGTCAGGACCGAGTCATTAATGTATTAATAGAGAAATAATATTTTCCTGTCTCTTCGCCCAGCTCTGTCCCTGGCTGTGTTTTGCGTGGACCACCCAGGCTCTGCGATGGTTGCTGCAGCTGAAGTCTCAATTCAGTTCCAGAGCATGGCCGAGAGCAGTGAGAGTGACAGAGTGAATTACAAAATGAAAAAAACAGTGAAACCTGAAGAAGCTACTACTGTTCTGTGTTGCTGGGATGGAGCCAGCAGGACAGGATCCAAACACTGAGGGAGGGTGTGTGAAGGAGGGTATAAACCTGGAGTTTACCTACCTAGTCTGGAAAGGGTAACTGCTATGTGGGATGCGAATGATGATGTCTGCAGTGATCGGTGCTTACTTTTTTGTTCTTTCATAGGTGATGAGAACAAAGACCTACCTGATAGGGTAGTGGGCTTTGAACAGATGCTGACTAAACATCTGTGGGATGCTTAGGAGCTGACTTAAGCATCGTATGATAAAAGGCAATGCTGAGGTTAGCTTTTCTAGCGGGCTACATATTTTGATGCTTGCTAACCATGTCTGTAACACTTTGACGCAGAGGACAGTTCAATCTCGGCTTTAGGGAATGCCTGAGTGACTTCTGCGGTACATGGGTTGAAGGACGGTTGCCGCCTTCGTCTGGAGCACATAGTGCTCAGTTTTACCAGCAGCCAACATGAGTAGAGGTCTAGAAAAATAGGTTATGTGACTCAGCTTGGCAGATGCTGAGTTTGTGTTAATCAAGGGTACAAATTGTTTCATCTGAGTGATTTTGTCTTAGTAGTGGGATGGGAGTTACAGGTGGGATATGTGAAATTTGCATACAGCTGCTGTAGAAGAGGCATAGAGATATGTTACCTGGGGACGGAAAGCCCTTAGCGTGTTATGTTGCGGAATCATTGTCATGTGTGGGCCAGTAAGAGCGCTTTTATCTTTGTCCCTTTTCCATCCTCAGGCTTCAACCTGTTCTTACACAGGGAGACCACTAATGACATCATCCTGGGCTTTGTGCAAAAGGAGTCCTCTTGCGTCCTTCCCCAAGAGACAGGAAT
>NW_010519602.1:63800-82693 GCF_000687285.1 Phaethon lepturus
GTGGGAAGAACAAATTCTGTAGGACCGTCACCGCTTCCCTTCCCTTTGTTCTGACCTGATGGCGGGGTTGGGACTTGTCTTTTAAATGAATAACCTAAGAGAAGAAATCATTGCTGGCCACAGAAATGAGAGAAAATCTCTTGACTGTGTCTTTTGTAAAGGAAGGAGGCAGGAGCAGCAGCGCTGCCTCAGCAGCTCTACCCGGTGTATGGCTCTAGTGCAGTGTTGTATTGATTGCGCTGTCTTTGTCCTGCGAGTGCCTGGGGCCGTCTCGTCCTTTGGTTTGTGGTCATACGAATGCCAATTTACCAATGCATGTGTAGTAAAATTGAACTCAGTGGGGGTGGAGGAGGTCAGTCGATTTGAAAAAAAATCCAGAACTAGTTGAAGTTTACTGGGTTGAGGCCATCAGATTCAACTATTAGTGTGTGTCAGAAAACAGGAGTGCCTTGGTGGGGAAAAAAGGCATGGGAATTGCTGAGTGTTGTTCTCTTGAATTTTCACGAGCAGTACCTGGTAGAGTTTTGCAGACCTGATGCAAGGATTTCTGAGGTAATCATCCTAATGAGGGTGGGGGGGACCCCAAAACAGAGTGTACAGTTGGAGCAGACTGGAATCTGTTCTTCGATGATTGAATTCAGTCAAAATTGACAGAAATGTCTCTCTCTCATCTGAATCACCTCACGCATTAACGTCTAGCTCTGAGTGTTTGTATGTGATTGCAGGTGAACTTGTAGAAGAGTTACTTGGACTTAGTTATGAGAGTGAATCATGAAAAAACAGGAACGCTGTAATCCTCTACAGAAATAACAACACCATTGCCAACCTTCTTTTGCCGCTGTATCACAGCCTCAGGTTGTCTTGTGATTTCACGCAATCTTGCAAATACAGCCCTTTTATTCCTAGAAGTTCAGAGCTGCTTAGTTAGTGGAAACTGTGACAGTACTGTGATTTTTTTTGAGTGATGTCCAGTGTGAATGGCATGAATTTTTGATTACATATTCCATTCGCTCTGGATTAAGTTGCAGCTAAACACAGTATAATATATCCGTAAGAGCAAGGAAGCCTTTTCCAGTTTAATGAGAATGAAGAAAGTCCACTATTGCCGTTTATAGTCCCATCTTGTGCTAGTCTACTATTGCCATAAGCAGACCCTGAGAAGAGTATCCCGTATTTCTTCAGCTGTCATGGTACTGGAGCACCTAAATTGGTTCTGCCTTCTCTAATTTCTTGTGGTATGGAGTTGCTGCGACAATGTTCGTGTTTTAGTGGAACCTGAATGCAGTCAAACGCTGAAGACTTAAGAAAATCCTGCCCAAGAATCACAGATAGTGCCGTAGGGGCTGTTCAGCAATTTTGAATATACTCACGCTTAATATTTTCAGTAGGAGTACTTTGGAAATACCAGCTGTCTCTGTCTTAGTTTTTATTTTTCTATGGACTTCGTCTTTTCATCTTTGCTTTTAGATTCTTACCTTCGAAGTAAGTGTCTCTGCCTTTTTCGTATTTTACGCTCTGTTTCGATATTTCTGTTCCTCTTGCTATTCTCTACTCTTATGCTCCCTTCCTAGGGAAGTATGAAAATTTAGGTGTTAATACTGGAATGATTTTTAGTGCTATAGTTTCAGCTCTTGAACCTGCAGTTTTCCCTTGCTTCCCTCAAGTTGATGAAATCTTCTGTGAGAGCATTTGCATTGATTTTCTGTGTTGATCGCAGGGTAAACAATTATTTAAGAAGCTATTTCTTAATATCTTAAGATATTTCTTAATACTAAGAATTATATTTCTTATTATTTATAAGAACAGTGGAATTGGGTCTTAAATTTTTTCTTTAATCTAGTCATAACTGAACTGGACAAGGTGATGAGCAACTGACTCTAGTTGACCCTGCTCTGAGTTGGACTGGAGATGTCTAGAGGTTCCTTCCAGCCTCAGTTATGCTGTGATTTTGTGGTGATCTACTTTTGTGCCCAGCACACGGTGGGAAGGTGGAATAAGTGAAACTTTTCAAGCTACTAAGATACTTCCCTCTTCTGAAAACTGATACAAAAAAACAGAGTTTTCTGCCATGGACCTCCACAGAAGTCGGTATCTGATGCAGATAGAAATACATCCCTCCTTAGGCAAGCCTTTCAAGTTTTATTGTCAGTCAAACGTTCGGTCAAATTCTTCCCTGAATGCTTTTGGTCAACACACATTCTTAATATATCCAGAGGAGAATCCACAGTTGTATCATTTCAGCACAGCTCTAGTAGGAACATCCAGCTGAAACAGATGATGCTTTGACAGGATGTAAAAGAAATATTCCTTAGGGCAATTCTTACCCTTCTTCATTTGATGTTGTTCTCTTTTTCATTGTATTAGTAAGAGGTTTTTCAGCTTGTTGTTTTAACAAATGCTCATTTTTTTCCTTTAAGATTAATAAGATTTCTGTATGGTGTGTTTATTTAAAATATTTGAAGTTGTAAGACTTAAGACAGATCCAACTTGAGCCTCATTAAAAGAACTTAGCCAAAAATTGAAAGCCTTCAGAGACCTATTATAGTAATTAGAAGCATGAATTCTGTCTAACAGCTTAAACTGCTTCAGTTGATCCTGAATTTTTTCCAAAACCTGTAGAAATTTAAGAACCGACATCCGTCCAGATAAAATGCACTGTCTTGGCTAAACAGTCAGCATTGCTGAGAAGTACTCCGGTTTCCGGTTTCTGGTTCTTCACAGCCCACAGCACCTCTGTCCAGAGCAAAAGGAGCAGTACCAGGTTGCTCCAACACTGCTTACTCTTCTGTAGATACACTGATGGTAAGCACAGACTGATAGTTGTTCTGAAAATGCCAACGCCTTTGGCTATTGGACTTGCTCTTACAGAAGCATCCCATGGAGCCAACATCTCTCAAGACCCCGCTGTTGTCGATCCTCTACGCACGCAGGGCAACACGTGCTTCCATGTGCCTTCTAACCAGGACGGACAACAGCGAAGGGACAGCAGTGCTGTCTCCACTAGCTGTATATTCAGAGTAACATTTAAACAACATGCTTAGGTAATGGCAGAAACTGTTTTGGCTTTGGTGAGCATGTGTGTGATGGTTTAGTTCTGTATGTCTGAAGCGGTGACTTGAATTCTCATTGCTTACAGAAAAGACCTGCTTAGCTTTCCAAGGGTGAAATGGGGTCCCCTCCTGGGAAGACACATGTTTTGTGGTACGTTCTTTGGGTGCCTCCTTTTTAAGGACAAATACACTGGGGAATTCACCAGGAGAATGTAACATTGCTTCTAGAAAAAAGTTAATATAGGTATTCAAAGGAATAAAGACAAGCCAAGTTAAATGTGTTAAATGCTTATCTTGTGTTACTCTTCACAGTGATCCCACTCTATTGTCTACAAGAGAAACTGTTTTGTGGGACTAAGGCAACAGTTCGTAAACCTGCAAAGAAATGGCTAGTTAGATTAGCGATGATGAGAAAATGTTTCTGTTTGATCTGGTTCATTCTTTGAGTAAAGAGAAAAAATTCATTTTATGCTTGGATGGCAAGAGATGAATTTCATCTTTGTGCAGGGATGGAAGCAAACTCAACTTCATGCTGCAGGCCTAAGTAGTGACATGTGGGTTTCTGGCACGTTCAGTCAGATTTTCTAAAGAACTTGTGGCTATGTTTTCAAGGACTCGGCAACCACCGTTGGGGCCAGAGTTTTGAAGGTGCTGTGAGCAAAGCAGCTTCCACTGGCACAGCTCAGCTTGGCTTACTGAGTTCCCCTGGAGGTTTGGCCCTCAGCGCATTACTAACTTCCTCCAGCTGTAAGGTGCAATTATCAGATATGTGAAACATTTTGTATTCCTTCAGTAAATCAGCCTCCACGGACACATACTCTCAGAAACCTTTGATCTCATTAACTCCTTCTGAAAAAAACCCACTTTTCTTCCCGTAATAATTTCATACAGGTGAGCAGCGGGAATTTAAAGTCATATCTTAGTCTCTGCTGTGAACCATTCAGGATGATGAAAAGCATAGAAATGAAGGTCCAAACCAGTCCGTATTGCTATTTTGAACGTAGTCTCCTCACTATTCCTGGCACAAGCTTTCAGGTAAATGTTCCCAAAGAAAATAGTCGCTTTCTGTAAACTATCCATATATTGTCTGCTTTAATTATACAAGCATCAAGTTGCATTTCCTTCCCCATAAAGTCCTCTAGCCTCGTATTGCCAGATGTGGCAATAAGTAGTATAGCTGTAAACCAAACCAGTCCCTTTCTTCATAATACTAAAAGCTATGATTCTCCAATGCTCTTTGCTGTTGCCCCCCGCTCAAAATCAGAAGGTATTGTTAGGATGATATGTAAACTTAACCTCCAGTTCTTTCTCAATTTTTCAGACGCCTATAAGCCATTTGAAACGGTGATGTATTACTGGTATTGCGCAGCACTCATTCGGAGCGGGAACCGCCTGGAACGGTGCCCTGGAACCGATTTCTGAGGTACCCGAACCGTGTCCCTGGCCATATGTATTAGTATTCTGGCACCTCCTTCCTTGAAAAATTAGCTAGGTGTTTGCTTCTCTGTTTTATGACGTTTTACATGCTGCATACGTTGATGACATCCATCTGTTGATTTACTGTAATTCTGAGACCAATAAAGAGCTGAATATAAAAGCTGGAAAGGCAACTAATCCTTTTGTAACCAGGCACCTGCTTGAAATTCAAGTGGCTTTCCTTGTAGAATTGTTGGATAGAGCAATTTTTCAATTCCAAATGTAACGTGGAAGCAGTGTTTCTTATTTTCTCAATAAGGAAGTTATCTTTTACTTCTTGGTAAGTCGGATTTTCTCGTTCTGTGCGGAATATCATTGTTTCTTGCTGCTTCTTCATGTGTTTTCTCCTGGGTAGCAATTTGCTATCTTAACACTTGACTTATTTTTACTTGCTCATCTCAATACTCGACTTATTTTCACCTCTGAGTTGCTGGAGTGCTCGGGGGACGTCTAACTCTTCATAAGGTATAAATCAATGCAAGTTTTCTCTTGAGTTCCACACGTTCGCATCTGTTGATGCCCGCTCAGGATATCTGGATACACAGTCTTTCCTGAAGAAAACAATATCTGCAGAGTTGGAAGTATTCAGAATTCAGAAATTCAGAATACCCTCCCAGTTTGCTTGCTAGAAAGACGTGATGTTTAAATGACCTACAGGAGAGGCTGAAAGATATAGCTTGCACTCTGTTAGCAGACAAGTACACAAAAGCCAAGGGATTGCTCCCGTTGATCATGTGTGCCAGCCTGAAATGTTGTCTTTTGACCAACAGGAAAAGAAACCCAAACTTCTCAAACATCCAGATAATCGGTTTCTTGCAGCGGGAAACTGTAGCAAAGATTAGGCCCGTATCAGCCAGCGCTCTCTTGTCCAAGCCCTAGCGCTCGCCTCAAAGCCCGCTGCACAATGCGTGCTCATTACTAACTGGTATTGAAAGGCTCCCCTCTCTATATTCAGATCCATAGGTGTCAGCAGGCAAGGGGGGAAAGTAAAAGGGAAAACTCTTGGCACAGAGCTGAGAGAGAGGTATTTTGAGTTTTAGCTTGAAGTCTTAGAAAAAAGTCTGCGTTTAGAATCAATAGACTTTTATATGCTCAAAATCAAACAACAGAGTGCTTGCAGCCATTGCAAAGTGGACTTAACCAACCAGTCAAGGAGTTGGAGTACTGAGGCTGTGTATTTCTTGGTGGAAGTAGAAGAGTTTATGTTCTGGTATGGACCGATTAATTCCTTAGACTGTGGAAGGTTCAGTCTATACCATTGCATCCCGCTACGGTTTATTTCTTTGTGACATTCTGCATGTTTTATTCTTCTACTCGGTAAACGTTATTAATTTGGGTTTCACTTTGAGTTGACGTAGTAATAGAAATGGCAACTACGTCATTAGCCAGACCTTATTAGCCAGCCAACTACTATGTGCATTAGCCAGACCTTATCTTGCCTGAATCTAGGATCAGGTAGAAGACCCTTTTTGTAGGACACTCCATTAGTTACGTTTCTTTCCTTGTACAATTTTTACTAATATTATTATTTCTGCACAGTAGCTATGGTCTAGTAATTTATTTATTTTTCCCCTTTTGGACTAACGTTTCCATACATTTGTCTCTATGGCTGGTAGCCCAGTGAGAGATGTGAACAGATTCTTAAATGTGCACTTGGGTGCAGTGTATTTTAAAGGATATAGTATATATCTAGTGTGACTGAAAGAGCACATTGTGGAACTCTGAAATGGCTGTTTGGGTCTGTCCGCATGAGCAGACACCTGCTTTCAGTGCAGAACTGTGGCACTGCAGCATCAGTAGGAGAGCAGGAAATAGAAGTTTTAAGAGAGGGGAACCGCTGCAGATTTTCTGAACTGCTGCTCAGGTATGGGGCAGGAACGGTCTCAGTGTCTGTCATGCAGGTGGCTTAGAAGGTGCCTTGGGAAAAGCCGTACAGCTGCAGGTCACCTTTGTAGCTTTTGCTAACCCTATCTTCTGTCTGTTCTAGGGTAATTGAGACAGTTGCACATGTGTTTTTGCATACTGAACACCCATCTTGTTCATTGCCTTTTGCTCGTACCATTTTCTGCCTCTTTCAGAGATTACTTGGTTCCAGGAATGAACCAGTCAGAGCCTGGAACTTGAAACTCAAACTGAATAAAAAGGTGGGCACCATCGCTTCGTACCAGTGGAATAACTGCCATGAACTTAATGGGGTTCAAGTGGTGTGAAATTGTGTTAATGAGACCAGAATGCAGTTTCAAACATCTCAAGTTAAATGTATTTTAAGTGGCTGTCTTCAAGTCTTTGAGCAAGCGCCTCGTTACTATGCAATTGCTTGACGCAATTTTGACACATTAACGCTAGCGAGAAAAATGTGTTTCTTGCATTTTCTGTAAATACTGTTGTATACAGGACCTATATATTTGTTAAATCGTAACGAGTTAACGGAGGGATTTCTTCAACTCTGTTTCATATTGGAAATGCTGTCCTAAAAAATGGCGCCTCTTGAAGGGATTGAATGAAGTGATGTACAGAAATACCGGAAGGAACAAAGGTGCAGAAAATGTAATAATGTCTTCAGATTACCATGTTTGAATGTAGCGTGCAGCCAAGTAGGTTAAATGGCACCATCCTTCAATGAAAAAGCTCCTGGAAGCTGATAATTATTGTGCCTTTGAGACAGCAAAGTCTGTTCATTCTAGAGTAAATACTTTATGAACTATGAATCTCTCTCTGTCTCACACAAAACTATTTCAGATTAAAACTCTTTGCTATTTGTATTGTTCAAATAATTATGTTTAGCTGGGGTCACAGTTTGGATAATGCATTCCCAGCCCCTGCGTTTACTAACAGGCTCCAGGACCAAACCACAATGTCAAACAGCCCAGAGAGGTTTCATCTTTACTCTCTGTTTTGGCAGTTTTCAGCTGTGCTGCTCCTTCCTGCTGCAGTCTAATCGATGTAGCCACTTGATAAGTGCTTCTCCATTATGTGAGTGGCCTTATTTGCTGAAGCTTTGCTTTCCAAACAGAAATGTCCACTTAAAATGCAGAGTCTTCACTTAAGACTACATTCTTCAGAAGGGACCACTTCCCAGATCCGAGTACTAATCCACAGTTAAAACAGTAACAGAAAGATGGTGTACACAGCGAGGATCAAACCAGAGAGTAACATCTGGATTTGTTAGCATGAGCAGTCAAAGTATGCTGAAGCGTCGTTTTTAGAGCAGAATTTTCTCCGCGTTTGGCATTTTGATCACCCTGTGTACGTGCTTCATCCCCTTAAGTGTAACGGGGCGCGCAGGCAGAGCGGGGTGTGCGGTGACAGAGCTGAAATCTGTTGAGGGATTAAAAAGGACCTTTGCCAGTGCGATTATGTCCGTATCATAACCAGCTTCTTGAAGAAGCCCAGTGCGGTTGCCTTATCGTGAAGTCGGGCGTGCTGCGTGAAAGGCCGGAGAGTTTCAGTTCTGTCTGTGTCGATGCACATTTCATCTGAAAACCACTTCCTCAAACAAAATCTCTTTCTATGTCCTCTGAAATATGTGGAAATTTTAAAATAATTTGCAATTTCCTGAAGTCATTTCAGTTGGGAGGAGAGTCTCTTTTCCTCTTCAGAGTTTTACAGTGATGGGCCCCCCCATCATTGTTCCTCTGGTCATTGCTGGCCAGGATCAAGAACGCGTCAGTGGTTTCTTCGCTGTGAGTTTCTGTGGGCACTAAATCCCTTCCGCAATTAGTGTGACCTCTTGAGGGTCGCTTTTCTTTAGACGGCGTGAGGCTGCGTTAATTTGCCATGTCTGCCAGCGCTTCTCTTCCTGTTGGTACCCTCGGTCCTTCCCGAGACCCGCAGTGTCGGTCCGTTGTCACGAGTCACAGAGAATGAGCTCCCTGCATGTTTCTGGAAATGTAACTTGAACCGGATGTGATTTGCTTTCATTCAGCAGCCTGTGTACCTGAAATTCCAAGGACTCTTCTCTTCCAAAAAAAAAAAAAATTTGAAAAACATCCAGTCATCATTTTCCCTACTGACGAGACACCTTTCTGAAGGAACAGGAATGGGGAAAACAGACAGACCTGGTGTGAGATTTGGGCTGCTCTGTAAACTACCTGGCACTGGATGACGTACTTAAATTTTGTGCACCTTTAATGCCATTTTCTTTCTTTTCGTGTATTTTACCTGTCAATTTTGCAGGATTGTCTCTCGTCACATGTTTACATCCAGTACCTTGCACAATAGAGGCATAGTCTTGGCTGGCAGCTCTAGCCACAGGGCTAATGGGGATGATATTACTTTTCTTGGATGTGCTTAAATGTCAGTTCATACGTTGTTTGAGATGTTAAAGTAGATTTCTGAGATTTCCTCAGTTGTGCTTTATGTGTTTGGGAGTCACATGGGCAATCTCAGTCATTTACCAAGGGATAATAAAAGATAGGTGGTGTTTGAGAATTTTGATTTAGATCTCGTTCACCGTAGCCTTCACCCTACCCCCATGGAGATGCTACCATCAGTTGCAATAGTCACGTAAAACTGATACGTAGTGCTGAATACAGTTTTTCAGCTGGAAACATGCATGTTGCCTCTTCCTAGAAAAGAGAATTCACAGCTTAGGTTGCCGAGGGACCTTTTTTACAGATGTTTTCGCTGTTGAACAATTTGTTTCTTCTCCCTGTAGCTTGAGAAGAGGAGGTGAGATGAGTCAAAAGCGTCGCAGAAGTCGAGACATGCAGAAGTGCTGCCAAGCAGTCAGTCCCACAGGGATGGGAATGGCTTCTCACGTGGGGAACTGCGAAGAGATGGCTCTGCCGGGGTACCGCCGGAACGGGCTGCAGCAGGGAAGTCACACGCAGAAGGGAATAAGCAGGTAAGCGTCTCGGTGTCTCGTTAATCTGTCCAGACACTTGGTGGTTTTCCCGGCTGTGGTGCGCAGGAGCACTTCAGCAGGTTATCGTTGGAACGCTTCGGCTGATGAGCGAGTGGGGAAGAAGGCGAGAGTGGGGAACAGAAAGAGAGTGAGTTCTCGGTTTGGGACTGGAGCGGTAAAAAGGGAGCCAGGCATCTGACTTGAAGGTTTTTTTGCCTTGTTCACAGAAATAAGTAAGCTGAGGTACAAGATTTTTAACATGTTGGGCAGTTTTTCATGCAGAATTATAATGAGACGTTCCTTTGTCCTCCTCTTGGCTTCTTTAAACAAGTATCCCCGTCTTGACAAGCTGAATTCCAGCCACCACTGCGGCTGTATTTGGCACTGCCCTCTTGTTACAGCCCATCTGTGGTTAGGTACGCCCTGGTAATTGAGTGCCTTTGTGGCCGCAATTTGCAGAAGCAGATGCATCCATCACCTCCTCACTTGAAGTTAGGTACTTGAAATAACCTTTAGTTTGCTGAGAGGTAAAGAATACTCAGCTTCTTTGGATAATAAAGTTAGGCTCTGATTTCTTTAAATTTTTTTTTTTAAGGAGAGTATTAGCCCACTCTCTCTGTCTGTTCATTTCAGTGGAAAATTGTAAGGTACGTAGCAGTAGCAAACCAGCCTCGATATCGATGTGTCCTCTGAGCACGGGCTTTTGGTTCACCTAAGTCAGCGGTTGTCCCCGTAAGCTCATCTGCATCCCTTCATGAGCTTGACGTAAGCCAGAAAACCTTAGTCTTGTGTCAGATCTTCCTGAAGGATGCCTGCCTTGAGTCAGGCCAAGGGTCTTTCTGTGACAGCAGTGTGAAGCAGGAAGATTAATCCTCAAAAAAAAGGGCCTTCCAAGACTCCCCCATTCAACTGCTGCGCTCATTAGCTACTTTTCAAAATATGGTATTTTCTACTCGGCGTTTTCCTAAGTCGCAGTCCTGGCACCAAGTATGTTGTGGTAAATTACATTTCATAGATGGGACTGCACCCGACATTGGGATGATACCCAGAGTATCTGACACATCGTATTTTGAACTGCAGAGCATATTGTAGTGCATATATGTGAAGTAACAGCAGGCCAGCTTCGCTCTTAAGTGATGAAGGCTAATTTCCTGGAAGAGTAGCTGTAAATTTTCTCAGAAGTTAAGGCAGTAGAATATTATAATACATCACTTCTGGACATGCAGGCTTATATTTGCGTTTTTGTTTCAACTCCTCCTTGCTGAATTGTAACCCTAAATTAGGATTTAATTCTAAGAAAGAATTTTAACCAGTTTTGAAACTGAAAAAAAAGAAAATCAAACTCCTTTTTAAAAGTTATCAGATCAGTCTGGCGCCTGTGTTTAATTAGGACATCCCTAGGATGTGATTTAAAATCGGTAAGACTTAGTTGGGTATTTTTTCCTGTACTTTTTGCTCCTAGGATAATTCCTAGAAAAAACACAAATGGCGTTGTTAATAGTATTCCTCTTGCTTTCCTTCGTGTTGAAAGCTGAAGGAGAAAGGCCTTTTTCCTTTCAGTGCAGGCAGATCAGTCCTGAAACACCTACACGAGAGCGTAGCAAAGCCTTGCAGCGCTTCCCCAGATCCAGTCCCCGCCTGCGTTCTTCCTGCTGCGCGTTTCCTGCACCCACCTCGGGGGAAGGCAGAGCCGTTGAAAATTCTGCTTTTTACTCTCCACTCTTACAGTTGTCATAAAACTGGGTCAGGAGCTGGGTTTGGTAATGAACATTGGACAGCTTAATGATGGGATATTAAAAAATGGAGGAAAAATATTTCAAGGCCTGCGATCTGAGTAGAATTCAGAACCAATGGAGATGTATGAGTCCTGAATGAATGTCGGGTACGTGAAGTTATAGGTAGCTTGCCAGACTCAAAGAAGCAAACTTCTTTAACCTGCCGTTACAGAAAGAATAGACGAAAAAGCTATTGCTTTTACCCATAGTCGTCTTGATCTTGTGCTGAAATTTTGAGCTGCCAGTCTAGAACCATCAGTCACCCAAACCCTGTATGCAACAGCGTGTGTCTCTCTTCATAACCTCACGGACCCTGGTTTGGGCGCTGCTGTTTGCAGGTCTTGCTCCATCCTTCCAGATCTTGCAAGTGTCAGCTGCTAGGCACAAATCCAGAATTCTTTTTATCTTGTTTGATCTCCAGATAACCAGTATAATTTCTTGAAGGCAGCACGTTTTAAAATGGTTAACAGTGAAATAATTCATTTTTCTCACTTGGGGCTTTTACAGAGTGAATTGTAACGATTTGTATACAAATTAGGTTAGGCGTGCCCTGGCAAAGTACTCAAGAAACTAAAACAATAAGAGTGCTTACATGGTAGTGCTCTTATTTCAGCTTCCTCATGTGCTTAAGTGTTTTACTCTAGCTTGGATCTTAACAGATGCCCAAGGAGAACTTCTGACAAATATTTTAGGGGTAATGTGGTTTATCTACATCACGGTGAGTATGGCGAGCGTTGTATCCAAAATTACAACTCAGCATGCACATGTGTAGTCAAAAACGAATCTTCGTAGTTTTCGTTTAGGAACTCTTCTTGTGCATGTGATGACACTGCTTCATATAAATAATACTAATACAGGTGCTTAGCTTAGATTGTGTCATAGCAGTGTTAAGCATGTCTCTCAAGATTATCAAAAGTGACTTCTGAATCTAGATGCCTATTTTGAAATGGCAAAGAGCTTGTTTTGAAGCTTGCTTTCTGGTGTCCCAAACCGTAGGTATGAATATTCATTTTCCTCGGTCACTCCTGAAAGGAGACCTTCCCTCTGGGCGTTTGTACGTGCTCCATCAGCGAAAGCATTACCCTGTCATTGTTGGAACATCACGTTAGGCTCTTCAAGTCACCGTTCCGAAGAGTGGAGTTAAATTCCTCTTACTGTGGGAGGCTCGAAACCAGTGCTAGCTCTGCACTTCAGTCATGCAGTTACAGCGTGAATTGTGGCAAAGTCCAGAAAAACCTGCTGATCTGTCCTGTGTGGACACTGTACGCTTACGGCCTCACCCTAAACATCTCGCGCTCTGCACCGCTGTATCGAGCAAGTTTTGAATTGTCCGTCGGAAACAATGACTTAAAAAAATCAGGTCTGATGGGAAGGGCCATTTCCTAACAAGGAGTGGGGTAAAAATGCTGCTTTCTGACTGCCAGCTTTTCAAGGTTTTAGTTCAGTCTTTTTTTTTTTTCCACAAAGTGAACCTTCACTGCTGTCTAATAAAATGAAATAAGAGTGAAAAGTTCAAATATTAGACCTTCCTGTCGAGCTGGTTTCATGGTAGCCTGACAGCCAACATCAACAGTATGATAGTAAAGAGTTCATGTTTCTGTCTAGTCTGTGGTGGCCTGCTGAGATGGCATATGCCGGGGAGCGAATAAAAAGCCGACTGGGAAAACCTAACTTGTACCTCGTACAGACCGCTAGTTCAGTGACTGAAGGGGATTTTTCTTTGCCTCTGCAGTATCTCAGCGTAGGTATCATTTGTATGTCTGGATGGGGAAAGAATGGGAAAGCACATCATGGCTCAGAAAAACATGGGTTTGAATTTATTTAAATAGCTACGGAAACCTCAGTCTTGGATCCTAAATTCAGTTCTCGGTCAGCTTCAGACTGTTGCCTTGGAATCCGTAGTTGGTCGGGAGAACTGAGAACAGAAGTTCACGCAGGCAGCGCACGCAAGGGAGCATCTTTTGTTGTTAAGATTAGTGTTCGGTTGTGCACATGTGTGTTGAGGCAATAAAAAATTGAATTATTTTATCTCTTAAAAGGCATAGATGTCTCCCGTGGAAAAGCAAGCGTGTTGGATACATTGGAGCCGACAAAACTGAATGTGACTTGGCTTTGCTATCTGGAGGAGACGTAATTCAAATCAGGACTTCAGAATAGAGGGGAAAAAAATCAGAAAGAAATCTTTGTAGCAGCATTCAATCAGAAATCTTCCACTGGGCCTTTTTATCTGGTGGTTGTTGTTGTTGGGGTTTTTTTTTTTAAGCAAGATGAACTACATTTTCAGTTCATCTGCTAAAAGTAGTGTTTGTTCTTCCAGGGGAGAAAGCATCAGGACAAACACCTTCTGAAGATTCATGAGAAAATGCAAGTTTACCAACTTCTCTGAGCATTTGACTCCAGTGCTTGCATTGTTTATGGCTGTTGTCTTTTTCATAAGCAAGATTTGGCCTCATTGCATGTGCTGTGGGAATGCAAGAAGACCTCAAAACCATGCACATAGTGCCTGAAAATAATTGTGACGGTGTTTTACCAACACAACCTAATGCACAGGTTTTGTGAAAATGGTGGTCGAGGGGAGAACCTTGTCATTTCTCTTTGTTAGGTGCTAAATACAGAAGAAACGTGAAGGAATGCAAGTTCATGGGCATCGTTCTGTGGAGTCACTTGTGGAGTACCAGAGGCAGGTTTGTAGGGTCGTTCCTATTCATCAGCCTTGTCCCCGAGCAGTGATGAGCTAAATTAGTGGGCAGTGATTTCTCGTATCTGTTACTCAGCTACAAGTAGACGAAACGGAACTGTTGAAGAGAAAAGCAGACAGATACCTCAGCGGGCAGCAGACGCTCCTTTCCTCCAGCTCCTTCCGGAGGTGTTCCCCTAAGCAACTAAAAGCAAAAATCTGAATGTTAGATTTCTTTAGAGGTGATAAGTAATTCAGCTATTTTCTGGATCATTTTGAAGAAAAAGCAGACTGCTGATTCTAATTCTTGCAAGGAAGATGAATCCATTTAATTTAGAAAACCAAGATCATGGTTTTCTAAACTCCCATTATAAACTACAATGTACAATCAGGGCATACGGTGAGCGAGGGATGTAATCAGTAAATACTGAAGTATTGTAAAAATAAGCAGTGTGCTCCTTAACCCAGTTAGAGGGTTTCTGAAGTCTGCATCTGGATCTACGTTAAGCAGCCAGACCACTTTTAGTTCGGTGATTTCTTTTCCTCCTTCAAGGAGGTTGTTCTTTTGCTCGGAGAAGAGATTATAACCAAATCTGTAAGTAAAAATGGAAAAGGGAGGTTTGTAAAAATACATAAAAAAATAGGCCTGCAGCAAGATTTCAGTGTAGCTTTTACCTGGAAGCATACTCCTTGTCGGTGAGATGCAGCCATACGCTGGAAGATAAGCAGGAAAATTTGGCTCAGCAGTTGTGCCGTCTGGGAATTCATCATTAAATGCCTAGTTCTGTCGGCACCGCAAGCCTCGTTTCGTAGCGGGTTTGCTTCTCGCTGGTGACCGATTTTGGAGGCTAAGAAGATAATGTTTGAATTGAAGCTTTTCTTTTAGGACACTTGGGCAGTCTTCCTCCTTCGCATTACTGCCTGTATCGCAAAATTTGCAGGAACCTGGTTATCTTGGAGATCTCCACCCATTTGCCAAATTTTGTTAAAAATCAACAGCAAGACCAAAACTTACTAAGAAAGGCACATACCTCTACCCAGTGATAAATGAAGGCTTCTTCCTGTAGTAAATGAGAAAAAAAAAAATTGCACTTTTCAATCATTTAGCTTCCATTTAATCAATTTTCAAGAGGTCTTAGTCTTATAGAGTCTTAGTCTTAGCCTATATGTGGATTTCTAATCAGTGGTGGCAGTTGTGCAGACAAAAACTTCAAAATTTAGCCCACAGTGGCAGATCTTCACTAACTTTATTCTTAGAGAAAAACGTATGCTGTCAAACCTGTTAAGTGTGAGAGTAAGACCAAAGATCTTGTTCCGCTATCTTTAGACAGAAGGAAACAAACCGCTTGTCTCCCTGGTGAGTTCTTACCATGCAGCAGTCTTGGATCCACTCTTGTTGAACGCTCCCCACCTCAGCCCCAAAAAGGACGGCCGGGGCAGGACAAGCCCTCGCTTCTACTCCCTCTTGTAAAAGATGCCTCGACTCTGTCCCCGCTTTGTCCTTCTCCTTCCCTCCCTGTACATTCCTCTGTAGCCTTAAAGCGTGAGCAGCCCTTCTGCTACCCTTCTGGAGTCACCTTCCCTCCTACCGTGCAAAGTTTTTCTAGTTTTTCACGGGGTGCTGAAGCCCTGCCCGCTGCTGTGCGGCATTTGCACAGGAGTTAGTCGGGAGGTTTGGATGTCTGCGTGACCCCTGCGAGCTGGCTTGAAGCTTCTTCCGCGTGACGTGAGTCTGCCCTAATAGCTCCAATGAAAAAAGGGGGAAAAAAAAGAAAAAGATTGTAGAAATACGTTTAGTGTGTCTGTGTTTGGTCCAAGTTTAATGCCCACACAAGAGCCCGCATGAATGTCAAATACGTGGAAAAGAGGACCGGGAAGAGGAGTGAAGAATTCGTACTGGCAGCGGTGTATGGAAAGAGATTAATAGGAATGCAGTAACAGACACCCCTAATGTGAGACAGAGACCTCTCCAATTCAAAACAATGAACAGAAGTGAGTTTCTCCCTTAAAAGATGCTGAAGGCAAAAATCGTTAACTTAGACAAATGCTGGAGCTCTGGGGTTTCGGTACATATGTTTTGAAGTTTTCCAGTCACTGGGAGATATAGGAAAAATATTTTCCTAGATATTAATATTGTCCTTGTTGTAAATTATATTTTTAGACTAAGTATTCATTTTAGAGGACTCTAGCAAGTCTGTATTTTTATTAAAAAGCCAAACAAACAAAGCCCTTTTTTCTATTAATGGCAGATGGTAGGCAAAACGTGAATCTGCAAGAATAGGAGAGAGGCTCAGGCTCCGCTGTAAGAGTTTCAGAAAAATATACCTTGGCTTGTATTCTAGCTGGCAGGAAAGCTACTTAGTTTAAAAAGAGATTCTTTTAAATAAGAAGTGAAAGGTTGCTCGTCTTATCAGTAAGACCAAGAAGGCGAAGGCCTTTTCTTTAATAGGGAGGTTGCACAGATCAGCAGAAGGTTTTCCAGATGGGTTAGCTCGGGCTCCATCTTTTTCAACTCTCCAAGGAGAAGTCTTCTTTCCTACCATACTTCTCTTCACTCGGTGCCTCTTTTCCTTCTGTTTCTTCTTGCTGCAACAACATCCTGTATTAGTCTTTCTTCTAGGGCGCTGAAGACGTGTTGTCCATCTGCTGTGCTTACTCCTGGGTGAGGTGGGATATTCGCCTGGTGGCAACCCGTTGTCTTCTAAGGAACCAGGCTGGTTTATACTAACTGAGGAGCTCTCCTTCTCCGAGGTCATTGTATAAAAAACGTGAATGCTTCGGTATAGGTAGAGCGGAGTTAATCTGGATAGCTACGTTGGTGTTTGGAAAAGCACTCTGCAGTAGAGCAGTGTGTAACTGATGGGTTGCTGACTCACGCGGGGTGGGCAGTTAGAGTTATCGCCGGCCAGCTGGATGCAAATGAAAAGTGCAGATGGATAACATCAGTGGAAGCTTAGATGAAAAAAATGTGAGGATGCCGGGCTGGGACAAGAGAGGGGCTGTGAATGATATTATAGCACAGATAGCAATGAGAATAAAACATCACGGCGCTGTCAGCGCCTAAAAGCAATCAGGAGAGCTAAGTCAAAGTCCAGGGAAGTTAACAGCCTCCTCTTGCTGCTGTGGTCTTTGGACTGGGCCTGCCAAGTGGACTCGGTTTTGCTTCCAGCCACTAGGTATAAAGGAAGCTCTTATCCTCCAGCTATTTTAGAGGCTCTTTGGGGCAAAAAGACAAATATTTTATTGGACAAATGTGATTGTCAGCCCAGAATATTTCAGGATATTTTCAATGCTGGTTTCTTTTTTTTTTTTTTTTACTGTAGCTGGTTGAAAGGATAGTGTTTCTGCACACTGTCGCAGGGTTAGTGTTTTTTTTAATGTTCGCCACTTATGTTGGTGCCAAACCATAACTTGGTTTCTTTGGGGTTTGGACTGGCAGCCGAGTAATTTGCTGCAGCTGAATAGAGTAACTATGCGAGACGCAGGTGGAGACTGAACATGTCAAAGCCAGCGGCGCAGTCAAACCCTCGGCACAGGGCAAGGAACCGCGCGGCTCTCCTCTGAGCCATTGAGATCTATTTTTCTACTGGAAGATTTGAGCAGAGAGAGGGAAATCAGTAGTCTTACGAAGTGGGGAGCGGGGTGCTTTTCTAGGAAGATTTAAGGTAGAATTTAATTTTACATCGAGCCTCCCATACTTGTGGTATACCCAAGCGTTTTGTACCACCATGCGTTAAATATAGAAAGGTGACTTTGTAGGCGAAACAGAGCAACCGGTAAATCCGTTCACACCTATAACTCCAGACAGTAAATGAAGGGCTTCGGTAGTAGCAGGGCTGTGATTCCTGACTTCCAGCAGCTCCTGCTGGCTTGGTTTCAGGGCGTTACTGTTTATGGCTTTCCACTCTGCCCCTTATCAGAGGGACACAGCTCACTTTGGGCAAAGACAGCCGAGGACGATAACTTTTAAATCATCCCCACGCGCCTTGCCAGAGCTCGTGAGTTAGAGCCAGAGCTTCTGACTGTAGGAGCCGGGCCGTACGTATGGACCGAAATGATAAGAAAAGACACCGGCTCCTTTTGGAGGTAAGCAGCTGCAACGCTGGCCAAGTCGGGTTGTTCAAAAGCTCTGGTTTGTTGTTCTTACGGGGTTAGTTCCAGTCTGTCTCATTAAACAGCTTGCATTGCTGCCTCCTGGGTAGAACAGCCGAAACGTGAAGAGGCAGAGTTGGTAAATAAGAGCCTACTTAGCCTAAGGAGAAGGCTTGCGGAGGGATCTTACCAATGTCTGAAGCGAGGGTGCGGAGAAGACGGAGCCAGGCTGTCTTTGGTGGTGCCCACTGACAGGACCAGGGGCAGTCGGCACAAACCAAAACACAGGAGGTTCCTCCAGAACATCAGCAAATGCTTTTTTCACCGTGAAGGTTGACTGAGCACTGGCAGAGGCTGCTCAGAGAGGTGGTGGAGTCTCCCACCTTGGAGATCCTCAAAAGCTATCAGCTACCAGGCTGTGGTCCTGGGCCACCGGCTCTAGGTGGCCTGGCCTGAGCAGGGGCCTCGGACACGATGACCCACAGAGATGTCCTTTCCAACCCCAACCATTCTGTGATGCTTCTGACGGCTGCATTTTGTTAAACTTAGATAAATCTGTTAAGAAGGGGTCTGTGACATCTTTCTCGGATTTGGTTGAAATTAGGGTCAATAAGCAGTAACTGGGTCTAATGCTTATCATTTTGCAAACCTGATGTACTTTCTTTTCTTATCATCTTAGGGATTGGTGCTCTCCCGCAGCCCCGGGCAGGTACCGTCGATGTTGTACAACCTGCTGAAACACAGCAGCCACCTGAGAGAAAAGGAACAACTGCCGTGAGATGCGTATGAGGATTTCCTCGCCCTCACTTCCCGAGCCCTTAAGCCAGAGGTTCCTCCTTTCTCATTCATGCAGAGTGCAAAGCTGCCGCTTGTGGGGGTATTTAATCATGTAGGAAAAGGAAAGAGAGTTTGGGGAAGGACACTTATTCCATCTATGCCGCTGTTTTTGCTAACTAGGTAAAATTAAGGATCCTGCT
>NW_010519602.1:82724-98710 GCF_000687285.1 Phaethon lepturus
AGGACTCAAAAGATGCGAGAGTCAATTGCTAATTCACAGAGCATCCTCCTCATCGTACCCTTCGTTCCTGTAAGAAAACAAAGATAAAACGCACGGATGAAAATCAGGAAGTGCAGTGGGAGAGTGTCCTCTGAACTGGGCCGGGAGTGGGCTAATGGCTTCGCTTGCCCCAGTTCTTGCTATCACAGTTGAGGACCTTGCTGGCGTGTGGGAGAGGAGAAGGTAGGGGAGGAGGCTACACTGTCCTTCCAGGCTTATGCAAAACCACTTAAAACTGCAAGCAGTCGAAGAAATGGCAGGACGTTGGGCAAGGGATACCGACCTGTGCCTGAGGTTGGTCCTAATGGTCGTTCTGTACTCAGGTGGGCAAATCTGTCTGCTGGGCTTGTACTCTTCATATATATGGAATGCCCAATTTCATTATCTGCTATTTAGCCAGTTCTCAAGATGAGTCTTTGGGTGACCTTCTCAAGAGCCAGCATCTAAAGTGACTATGGAAGTGTCTGCTGCTTGTATTTTCAGTGATCAATGAGCAAATAGCATTTTTTGCATGGGCATATGCCAAATTTGCGTGTGCACCCTTTATTCTACGTTAGCAGAAGTTGTATTTGTGTATCAAATAGATATTCACAGATTCAATTTGATATACAGAGGTTGGTTGAGGAGTCTGTGTGTACAATTGCAAGCTAGAAAAGCTTGTGAGAAGGTTTTTTTTTGAACGTTTGTCTCTTCGTATCTTTACAGGATCTGGTTTATGTAAAATAAAATGTTATCCTGCACCGCTTGTTGGCAGTAACTAGAACTACACAAAATACTCACAATTAAACCACAGAGCGTACATACTTCATTCAGATTTCACTATGGTCTCAACTTAGGAAAGCGTTTCTATAAACTTGGTCTAATACTTGAAAACCTTCTAAGTGACCTGAGCCGATGAGTGGTTTTGCTGTTTAAATCATATGAAATACATAGCTTTACATAGTTGTAAAGAAAAATAGATAAAATCCTGAGATTTTATTATATTTGCCTTTAAGGTGTTAGATTCAGTAAAACATGAGATTCAAATAAAACTTGGAGCATGCCAACCCATGTGGATCACCACCAAAAGTCATTTTTGCATGACTTCTGCACGTTGTAGCAATCTGTAAGACATGAGGGGCTGGTTAGTAGTCTTATTTCCCTGAACTGCTGTAAGAAGAAATTCCTTGTGTGCCTAGAAGGGAATGCCTATACTGTGGTCACAAAATTGACTGCAAGGTATTGCAGAGATTCCTGAGCTAGTTTTAAGCTGGATCACTGCGATGCTGTGAGCAGTCCGGGCACCGCGGTCTGAACCTCAGCTCAGACTCATTTATCTCATCTTTATGTTGCTGCAGCTGGACTTCTGTGTAGAAGTGAGTTAAAACGAAGCTAGCTTGGATGTAGTGCTGCACTGCGCTCATTCCCGTGCGCTGAAAAGAGGAGGCATCTTCCTGGTTGAGGAAGAGTACTTGGGATGCTTAGAAACAGTCATTTACCATTTGCAAAAGACAAGGAGTTAACATACTGCAAAAGATAAAAGAGGAGATAGCGGAATGTGCTACTGCTAGCCCAAAGGGTTCGAGAAGCAAGCTGAAAAGTACTGCGAATGACCAAAAGTACTGAGATTTCCTGTCGTATTTTAGTAGTCTATACGTTTATATTTTAGGCTTTCCAGCTCTAAGGTTTGAACACTCGAGTTGTAACATGTGACCATAAAGTTCAAAAAGTCTTTGGATTTTTGTTAAGGAAAATTGAAAGGCTATGCCTGTATTTCTTCTGGGGCGATGAGGAGCACCATGTCCTGTGAGACTTGCCAGTACTGAGGATGACTGAAAGGCACTTTCTTTGCTATTTGGTACACATCAAGGAAGTTTTACCATAAGTGCTCCCATCATACTTGCAGTTAAGATCTGGGCGCTGATGCAGAATGGAAAGGCTGCAGCAGGTAGCAGTGCTCTGTCACTCAGAAGCGGCAACTTCTCTTGCTTTTCTGGCTGTACCAGTACAAAACCAGTAGCAGTTAGGTACTAGGCCAGTACCTAACCTTGCTTCCCGCCAGATGAAGTGAAACATCTCTCTGTCTTTTGCTTTCTCCTTCCTGTCCCTGGCTATCTGTAACCCCTTCTCTCCTCGCTCCTTTCTTCCGTTGCCTTTTTTTGTAATGCCCCCGCTTTTGGCTAATCTTGAACGTGCCTGAGCAGCTGGAGCCGGAGGCTCCCGCTCAGCAAAGCTGGCTCTGACACTGTTACGTTGGAAGAACAAGGCTGAAGGGCTCAGCCCTTGGACTGATGTATCTTAATCAGTGGTTTGTGTAAGGAATAAGTGAGAAGGATCAGCCCATGTCCTAGTGCTGGTAGAATTGAGGAGCATTTTCCACATCTAGCTAAAACAGCTGTGGGAACATGGAAACACGATTTCTAATTTTTGTTACATTTTTGTGCCAGTGACTGTGTATAGGTCTGTAATTTCTATCTCTTTTGTAAGCCTGCCCCGCACACACCTCCCATGTTAATGAGTTAGTTTTATTTCTACTTGAATGAACGGAAACACAGCAAAGATAAAAACTCACCCCCTAAGTCAAGAAAACTGTTGAGAGACCTTAAGCGTTCGTTAGTTCACTGCGGCAGCATTTGTTCGGTTATGAATGTGGAATCAGCGAGCTGTAAGCCGGTGCTTTCACTTTGCCCGGTGTATTGAATTCCCTCTTTCGCCTGTGCTGGAATCGAAGTTCTAGTTGAGCGTAGAATGAAACTTTTGAAAAGACCGTGCTATCAAGTGTCTCTTCCAACAAAGCAGCAAAGGAGCAAATAGCAAATTAATAAGATAGAAAAAGGTTCATGTTTCATGATACATGGCACTCCAGAAGAATCATTAGAAGAGAGCTTTCCTAAGGCGTGTTCTATTGAATAGAGATTGGCTAAGCCCTTTCCTTCCTTTGAGTTCTTCAGTATATATTTTTCTGTGAGATGCAGTTCTTTGCTAATAAGAATCAAAGTTTACAAATTCTAATTATTTGGATGTTTTAATAAAGTACGTTGTACTGTTGGTCAGGATCTGACACGGGAAAGCTAGGAGAACGATAAAGGCAGTGAGTAAAACAAATGGGTGGCAGCAGTTACTGATATCTTAAATTTGTCTTGAATTTCCTTAGGCGATGAACTTGCCCGTTTGAGGCTGAACGCTACACTTGAGTCTTGGGCATCCTCCTGTAACTTGTTGTGAGGTCAAAACCTGTTCCACTGAATGAGCAGCTGAGGGGAAGCTGAAGACAGACACTGGGAGAGCGAAGATTTCAAATTAAAGTTGGAAACGGTAAGGTAAGGAATATGCTTTAATCATACTTGCTTCATTAGTACTTAAAGTCCGTTAAAAACAGCAGAATGCTTGGGCCCCTACGAACTCATCGTTGCTCATGTTCCTCCACAACTCTGAATTCATTGCCTGAACTCAGCTGAACCTGACAAATCAACACAGGTATAAATCACAGAATCGTTAAGGTTGGAAAAGACCTCTAAGATCATCAAGTCCAACCATCAACCCAACACCCCCATGCCCACTAAACCGTGTCCCCAAGTGCCACGTCCACACGTTTTTTGAACACCCCAGTGATGGTGACTCCACCACCCCCCTGGGCAGCCTGTGCCAATGTTTGACCACTCTCTCTGTAAAGAAATTTTTTCTAATATCCAGTCTAAACCTCCCCTGGTGCAGCTTGAGGCCATTTCCTCTCGTTCTGTCGCTGGTTACTTGGGAGGAGAGACAAAATGACACGCGTTGTGTGACTTCGCACATTACAGCACACAACTTGAGATTTGGGAAAGAGCCTTTTTACATTTCCAGTGGAGGGAAAAGCTGCAGTCAGTGCTCACGAGCAAGCGCGGGATAGGAGCGTGCAGGAAATCGGACCTGATGAGTTCTGGTGCTTGGGCAATTGCGTTTCTTCCCATTCTTCTCTCCCGCTTTTCTCAGGCTGCCTCAGCAGAGTGGAGGAGTAAGACCATTAAAACACAAGAAACATCTGAGGCTAGAGCTACATTTAAAAATGAGGTCTCTTGTTTCTAATAATTGTAGTAGCTCTCTGCATTTAAACTGAACTTAAATGTAACTGCTAGGAAGAAATGCCGATAAAGCCTAGCAAGTTACAAGCCTAACGTACGAGCCTTTGCAGCAGGTGAAAATGGTGTACTGTTTGGAAACTGCAAACTGTACCATGATTTCTTTGGTGAAATATTTAAGATCTGGATGGGGTTTCGTGGAGCAGTGTTGATGGAGGTAAGGATCCAGCGAGACTTCTGTTCCCAACGGCTAGGTATTTGCTTTTCATCACCTGGTATTCCCCTGAAGAGTAAGCATCCCAGATTTTGTCATAACCTCCTGCTGTCTGAGTACTGTTGGGGAAATAAAGATGGAAGGAGGAGAGATTGATATCCCTTAATTACGCTGGTTGTTATAGTGTGATATCCTGTTAGAAGTTATATTGGACGTAAGTAAACCTGAGTGTTTTCTTAGTCTTCAGATGCTTTGCCACTTTTAATTGTTTTTAAAATTAAGTGTTGTATGTTGCTGGGACAGCGAATGCTGTAGGGCACTTGCTCTAACCAGGGGCCAATAAAACTAAGGATTCCGGTCTGGATAAAGGTATGCAAATCAAATAAATTGACTAAGTAACTCTACATTTTTAAAAGTGTTTTTCCATGGAGTTATCATACAGGAGTTGAAGTGCTGCACTCAAAAACCCAGAAAAAGAGGGGGAAAAACCCCAGCTTGCATGAATCTGCACAGAGCACTTCTCTTACCTGCGAAGGGTGCCGCGGGAGCTGTTTGTACTACCTGATGGTGGGCACAGAGCTGGTTCTGTGATACCTCACTGGGATGGTGAAGCTGGACGGGAGTTCGTAGCTCCCGTTTTTTCTCAGCTACTTTTTCTCCCCTCGAGCTGTGCTGGAAAACCTGCTGGCAAGTCTGCACTGCCAAACCGGCGACGGGAGGGATCCGCGTTGAAGGTAATTGTTCCAGAAAAAAGGATCAGCGGAGGAGGTGCAGGAAGGGGCTGCTTTCTCCCTCCGGATGACTCTGAGCTGAATGTCTGCCTGGTGTGAATATCGATCAGTGCTATTGCAGCCAGGAATTTTAGTAGGGGCTGACTTTTCACATTTGAAATCCAGTGTTCAGCTTTTAAAATTTACTTTAACTACTTCTTCTTGTAACAATGTCGTACGCATATACGCACGTCCATTGTGTTTTATGTCATAAACACCGATGGGCTTGACTAAGAGACAGCGAAGAAACAATAAGCGACGAAGAGAGTCTCTGTTTATACATGTTTTCCCATATATTTTCGTGTGTGTATATATATGCATACCTGTGTGTAACCACGCTACTAACCTCAAGTGAACTTTCACTTATTATCCTGCAATTTGTTGCAGACGGACTAGAATGTAAATGAAATCAACTCAGAAGAGTCCTAAAAAAATACCTTATTTAGTGTTTTAATGTTGATTTTTTTTTTTTAATGCAGAGAAGAACGTTCAGCCAACCCGTGCTGTCCTGGGGATTTCTGGGCAGGCGTGAGAGGGAGAAAACACGGGTGTTGCCGGCCTTGTGCGGTAGCGTAGCTCTGGAGAATGCTAAGGTGATGACAAACTCTGTCACGCACTTGAACTGAAGCTTGCGGAGTAGCCTCCTTTAAGTTCACTGGGATTTACAGATTTGGAGCCGAACATGTGCGTTCATATTGCAGTCCCATCTGCCAGAGCTCTCCCACCCTCCTCCTTGGTGCGTGGGATTGGAAGCTGCTGCTACTTCTACTTTTGGTAAAAGTTGCCTAGAAATGGAGCAGAATTACTGGCTTCTAAGCGAAGGAGTACTCTTTGTACACGAGCCACTGGCTGCCGCTGCGCACGTCTGAGCGCGACGCTCACCTCAGAGCGGGGCTGTTCTTGCCAGTGGGCTTGAGAGATGCCCTAGCAAAGTGCAAAGCCTGTTTCAAAATCACTCCTCTTTTCCCACTGTTCAGCCTTTCCTCAGCCTGGCAGTTGGGAAAGCGTTCTCCATAGATGCTTGCTCCGTTTCTGACATCTTCCCTGGCTGTTGGCCACCTGCAAAGGCAAGATACAGGGTTGGATGGATGTTTGGTCTGATGCACTCGGCCGTTCTCATGTTGCCATGGTCTTATTTGCCCTTTTCTGTGTCTGACTGCATGTTGAATCAGATCACCGTCACCTTGTCAGTGAATAGGATTTCATGTTTCTTTTTCATGACATCTCTCAACAGACATGAGGCTCAGAAAAGTAAGTAAATTTTGCAGGGAGATCTGCTTCTCCTAGGCACCCAGAGCTGATCTCACTTTCCCTTGAGTTTGGTATTTGCTTGGAACTCGTGGAGTGAAAAAATATTTCTTGGCGGTTTGAAAGCAGAAGACCAATGATGGAGGAAGAAGCTTTCTAAAAAGCTGCTTCCCTATATCACTGTAGTGTTTCCTTGGTGTAAATGCCAGTAAGAACAGCCGCAGTCCTTTGCTTTAAGTCTGTTCAGTCCTTGCTAGTGACACACTTAATCGCTGCTTGGTCCTTGTTGGATTTACTCTCTCCTCTACCCCACGTAAATTCAACAGAGACAGATAGCTGTGGTAGTTTTAAACTGCATGCAAGTTAATGTTCCCTCTCTCAAAACCCTTCTTTTCCTTTTCCCAGAAGCAGTCAGCCACTATGTTGAAAGGATTTCTCGACAAGGTTATTTTGCAGGTCAGGAGGTTAGCTTACTTTTGTCTTTTTACTTCAACAGTTTCAGAAGAAATCCTCTGTGTGTTCTCAATTGTGTAGGCTGATAAGAATGAGAAGCCTAAGTCATCCATTAATCCACGGGCCGAGTACTATTCAAGCAGCTGCAGTGAAAGCTCTCGCACGCTGCCCTGGAAATAACCCCAAGCCTTGACGCGGTAAGATGACCCTAGGTAAGGTCAGAAGCTCAATTCTCATTTTCATTTAAGCTTCTGCTTTTTAAACGGTATTTGGAGTTGTCCCTTGTGGTTACGTTGCTCTCTTAAAGCAGATGGATCCTCCTAGAGAGAGTGGAGAAGTGGAGTCCAGAGAGGCAGAGGTGTATCTGCTAAACATTGCTACGCTCTCATCTCAACTTCTTGTTGTTTTGGCTTAAATATTTAATGACCATGACCCCACGTGAGAGCAGCAAGCGGTATCGGGATTTTAGCTTAAGCTGCTTTGCAGAGACAAAGCACCTGTTTTAATTCCTTCTGGAAATGGAAGTGATTGGGAAGCGTCCCAGCAAATTCAAGTCAAAGTGGTAATACTTGCCTGTTTGTGTACTTGCCTGCTTGTGCACTTGCCCATGAAGTGCCGTGCCTTTGAATGGTCTGTGCACACAGCGTAAGAGGGTGAAGCTCATGGCTGGGAGTTTCAGGAGGGCGTAAGAAAGCTGGTTGTCTCTGTCCTGACAGCCTGAACACTAACTGAGTATGGCACTTAAATGAGCCTTAGGTCAAACCTCTTTCAACTTCTTTGAAAATCCTGCCTGTGCTAGCCTTCCATGTGCACCGGGGTCAGTGTGTAGTCCAGAATATGGACCGGAGCGAGTTGTGTGCTTTTGTGCATAGAACTGTCTATTCAGATAAAAATGCGACTGATAGTGTTGGAGTTAGACTGTGAGTTCACCACCTGGTCCAAGTAAGGACCAGCGGGGTCTGTCAGCTGGCACAAAAGCCACGACGGTGCAAAAAAATCCGCAAGCAGCGATTTCTTTCCCTATTACAAGCCCGTCTTTCCTTGGGGCGGGTGGGAAGTCCCAAAACTCAGCCAACAGTATAGCTGGTACTTTTGGCTTAAGGCCTGGTATTACTACAAACAGACCATTAAGGTTTCTGGAGATGGTACATATGAACACAGCGCAGCGTTCGGTGAAGTTGGACGTTCGAGAGCTTGACTTGTCAACTGGGTGTGGGGACAGCTCTTTTTGAAACTTGTTCTTTTGGAGTCATCATTATTTATGGAATGGGTGTTCATAGCTACCATCTCCAGAAACCTTAACGGTTTTCTCTAATGTGAAAGCTATGGAATGGGTGACTACTCGTAGGACGTAATGAAAGCACTTTGTACTGAGGTTCCGGTATGTTCATTTGCGACGGATAACATTCCTGAAAATTCCTGCTTTCATCCAGAATTCGGGTTGTCCAGCCAGCCGAGCAACACCACCACCTCGCAGGGAGCAGACAGATGTCCGAGTGGCGTAACCCAGAAAATGGGGCAGCCCTCCTGAGCTGCCACAGTGGTCCCAGGACGGCACGCGGTTCTGCATTCGCTCTGGGCGAGTTAAAACTGACTTGGAGCTTAAATTATTCCGATTTTTGTTTTAACTCGGGAGAGAACAACTGCAACGGCAGTGCGCAGGGATCATTGTTAGATGGCCTAAATTCCTCATAGAGTCCGGTTGTCTCTTGCCTGGTTTTATGTCTTTCAGCTCAAGAACGTAACGGAAATAAGGTTACGTGTGCTTAAGGTTGAGCATCCATTTAGTACTTTGCTAGGTTTCAGCCGCAATGCAAGGCGCGTTCGATGCACGGATAGCCGCAGAAACCGTTTGCCTCTTTCCTTTATAGGCGCTGACATAATATAATGCAAAGCTGATGTGTAGGGGGTGGGATGCAGCCTGCAAGTTCACATGGTCCCGGTTAACGTGCCCTTTGAGCCATTGGCAGTTGACAGCGACGGCGATGTCTCCTGGGCTCCAACTGCGGTCGTTATTGAAACGCTTACAAAAGGGGCTACTGGCAACCATCCTCAAGTTGTTGTTTTTATTCTGGTGACATGGAATGACCTCTAGCAACAGAATCGAGGAAATGGAAGTAACAAAAACTATTGACACGATTGACTTGAAGTATTTTGTGAGGTAATCGGATAACATCATAACTCTTTGGAGCAGGCAGCTTCAAACCGGAGCCAAATCAGATGTTTGCATGGGCTTGCCTGAAGAACAGCCTTTCAGCAGGGTATTATTGATTTTTTTACATTTCAATTTTCATTTCTGTGATGCAGCTTTTGTCTTCTCTGTTTCTAGGGAGTCAAGCCAGAATAGTTGATTTCCATGATGTTTGAGAGGTAAGGGAACGCTTAAGTGTGCAACTCCCTCCCTCCTTATGGAAACTCTTTTTTGTGTGTGTGAATCAATGGCAGAAAAGGAATCGGAGTACTGAAAAAATGCTCGCTTCCTCTCTCGGCAGTCATCCCCCTCCCCAAAAATTTCTGTAAGAATGTGCCTAAAACCAAGGCACTTGCTAACAAATTACAAAGGAAAAGTGTCGAGCTGGTGAAGCCAACGAGAGCTGTGCATGGAATAGGGTAAGATGCTGATCTGGTTCATAGTATATTCTGTCTATATAGAATATATAGAATGAATGAATATATATATTTAGATAGTATATTCTGTGTAATTTTACAGCTTTATGGGACTACTCATGAATCAAGCCGCTTTGTGGAGGGCATGGCCTTTATGAGAAGGCTTTACAGTGGCTTTGTTGTCCATCAGCAGCTTGTCGAGGCTGCCACAGGTTAATTTCCGTAGCACGTGCTGTGGAGTAGGTCGCCTCAAGGCAGACGTTGCACTGATGTGCACAAATGATCAATAAAAAGCTGCAGAAAGTGAGAAGCTGCAGCCAGTCAGCTGGCGGTGCGGGCTGTAAGTATGTCTCCTCTTCACTGGGAACAAGCTTCTGTTGATTGGTGGTGGCTGTGGGAGGGTCAGCCCTGCGCTCAGCACGGTTGTTTCGGCTGCCCACAAACTTCTTCAAAAGAGATAGATACTTGAAGGGTTTGTCTGTAAATCTCTTGACCCAGAAGGAGACTTTAAATTATGTGGTGTGTATCTGTTCTGTGGCAGGGTGGCCATTACACTAAAAACCCAACGTTTCCCAGTTTTCCTCTAGAGGAAGCTAACAGGGATGGCAGTGCTTTTCCCAGGAGAATTCTTACCGGGGACTTGAGACCTTGGTGTATCTTCCTCTTCTCTGTCCCCTCTCTCCTTATGACAAGTTGAACTTCAGCTGCCAACAGACTGAGAATTCATTCCCTGTTCTTTCCAGGAATTGTTTTATGTGCTGTTTTTGTAAAATGTGACTGATCACCTTTGCTTAAGAATTCTAGTGTTCTGGCATATTCACGGATGTCTTGTTGGGCAGACTACTTGGCTACAGAAGTCCTAAATGTTTGTGCCTCAAGGGTTATCTTGGGACGTGAGCAGCGCTGCAACGTTTGTCGTGCTTCTGTTACTTATGCCCTTCATTGGTTATGAAGTCCTGGGAATAAAATATTGCTGAAATCCAGTTCCTTACGCTGGGTTGGCTGCCCTAACAGAAAGGTTTTCACTTTGACAATTGCAGAAATTGAAACACGCTGGCACGCTTGAGCTCACAGTAAATGCCACGGAAGGAACAGCCACTCTGTGGTCATAACAGTTAAGAGCATCTCGCCCATGTTGCATAACTGGGAGGAGATTTCCCTTTCAAAGGGAGTACTGGGCAGTGTTTTCTGCGCTACTTAGTGCTTCCAAGCGGAGGGTACCGTTCTGCCCGGTCAACGGAAGGTAAAAGGGGGAATGGAAAGTAAAAAAAAAATCCCTGGCAAATATAATCCCTGTTTGAGACCTGTGAGTGCGGATTCCCCGAAGCCATTAATTGCTCTTTCTCTTATCAGGGGAGTAATTACTGAGAGCGTGTGGGCAGCCGTGCCTGTACATGCAGCGAGTGCCCAGCCTCAGCTGCCATCTGCAGGTGTATATCGCCTGTCTGCATTTACAAGGAGATTGCGCAGCTCCCTGCTGTCCAGAAGGATGTACGTATAAAAGTGTAAATCGGGAATTTTTACAGCCAGGAAGCGTGGGTAGCACACGGCAGTTCCCATACCTCCGGCATACCGGTATCACTCAAGTAAGTCTATTCCTCACGTTGAGGCAATTCCCGGGAATTTTAAGGCAGAGCATGTGCACACCACGCCGTGACCGTGCAGGGTGAAGATGATGTTTTCCATCTGTATTTTTCCTGAGGGCGTAAGGTAAGCACAAGCATCTAAACGGGCCTTCGACGCCGTCAGAATCTGTACGGTGCGCTAGGGTCGCTGCCTCAGCAGTTCCAGGAACCTCTTGCAACACAAGAACCACTGATTTCTGTATCAGTACCGCAGGCCATTAAAAGCTTGGTCTTACTGGATCTTCTTTTTAGAATGGTTTGTGGGTATTTGTTTATTGATTTCGTTCCAGGATTTGAGGTGGGTTTAATTGCATTTTATTTGGCACACGTCGCTTCAAAATAAACCACCTTAAAATAGGAACGGTTTGATGGAATGTATCTATTATACGAAACTGTCACAAGCACTGCCTCTTTCCATTACTTTTTATTTTTCATAACGTATTTTACAACTGTAATTTTCATGTCTCACATTTTTCTCTCCAGTTTCCTATGTCCTGTGGTTAAATCTTGACCATAAATCTTATGCTGCTTCATTAAAAATAATAGGTCTACTATGTTTCTTCATGTAACAATCTGCCGGATTAATAGTGTCTTTAAAACAATTAAATATAGTTGCGTGGTTTAATATTCCCAGTTTTAATGCACCACGAAGGAGAAACTATAGCCATTTCCATTTATAGAGTGCTTGCGTTTCACGTGCCGTCTGGCAATTGTTGTCTGACACCTTGGTACCGAAATCCCTTTCTTGCCGTGCTGTGGTAAACAGCCAAGAAGCATAACACCAAAAAAAGCTCCTTGTGCAGTTTTGGAAACGAAACGACAGAAGTCATTGGACGGCAAATAAGGGTAACATGTCAAACGTGCTGTCTCGGCAGAAAAGGCTTGTGCAGCTTTGGAATGCACGACTTGAGCTGTCGCACCGCGGAGCTGGAGAGGAGCCGGTCTTTTGGATCGTAGCGGCAATGCGAAGACGCCTGCACGGCGGTCATGACAAGGTCTGGGGCCGCTTGTGGCAGCACCGTTACCTGTCGCGCTGACGGATCGCCTGGTGCGCGGAAGATCCCCTCTGCCGCGTGAGGATCGTCGTACGACTGACCATGCAAGCATGCAGCAAGGGGTGGGTTTCCATTGACGAACATAAAATTTGGTTCTTGTATATCCCGGCTTTGGGGGTTTGGGTGGCTTTGGGGTTTTTTTGTTTGTTTTTGTTTTGTTTTTTTTTTTTTTTGGTTTTGTTTTGGTTTGGTTTTTTTTCCAGTAGTGCAACTACAGCCCTTCAACCGAAAGGTCTTTGTGCGTAGCCATTTTATTGCGTGCGCTCACAACAGCCGCTACAATGGGGCTCCAGTCCCTGAATGGCACCTCAGGCGTTACTGCAATGCAAATAGCAACGCATTTTAAAAATGAGGCGCAGGCAGTCTTTTCAGATGTTTCCTGTACTAAGGAGCTGGTTTATGTTGCCTTAGGTTTAACGATGGCGCTGCGTAGGCCTCCTGCATCTCTAGTTACTTGGAGGGGGGAAAAAAAAAAAAAAAAAAATTGGAGTTTTCATTAAGGCAATGGTTAGCAGGCTGGAAACCTGAGCGGGCGATGTCCACGTCCTCTGGTGTCACAGGAGGATGAGCGGGGTCTCCAGCCTCCCTGCCTCACGGAGGGTCCTGCCCTTGGGGTGTGTTGAGGTCGGGGCACGCTTCATCGAGGAGGAGAACCCAAGGAGAACCAATGACTAATCAATCATTAAAGGAAGTTAGGCTTTGACACGAAAGCCAAATTTCAGCAGAGCTGGTACCTGCAAGGAAATAACAAACGGTTGTTTTAATGATAAAGAATTTAAAAAAAAGGGGGGGGGAGAGGGAAGGAGAGACACCCCAAAAAGCCCAAGCACTGTTTAAGGGATGCGTTCTTCAGTTTGTGTAGGTGGCAAAGAAAGTAAACGAATCTGTTAGCTGTCTTACCTGGCCTGTCTCGTACCTTTTCCTGAACTAGCCTGCATTATCTTTTCTTAAAGAAAGATGTCCTCCATGGCCCACCACCGGCAGCAGCTCCTATGAAAGCAGGCAGCCGTCTGCACCCTGCTTACAACGTATTTTTAGTTTGCTGAAATGGGCGTTTAAAGTGAGTATCTCTGCCATCTTAAGCAGCTGGCTTGTTATACCCCTGGCTAATTTTTAGTGATATGTCTGTTTTGGAAAGAACAGAATTAGTGCTTTCCAGACTGGCCACTATTAAGAAAGGTCATCGAATGCATACTGGCAAAGGACATAGTAGATCAGAAACTCAGTAAATCCTAATGATTCCTAAATATCAGGAAATGTCACTGCAAAACTGAATATTAAACCATGTGTGCATACAGTGAGGACTGTGATTTGTCTAGACTATAGCTATTCCTAGATGTTACAGTTAAGTTTACTAGGGGCTTGTTTCAAAAAAAAAAAAAATACTTGAAAGCTTGTATTAAATAACACGGCAAAAACTCCTGTCCAGTTAATTTCTCTGGGTTCCATAGAGGGAATATTGTTTTTTAAAGTTTCTCTCTTTGAATTCTTGTGCCGATTAAGCTTGCTTTGAAATTGTTTTGTGTTGCAGGCAGTTCTGCTGTGAGAGAATGTGAGATTTCGTAGAGACCGTGTTCCGGAGCCTTTATAATCAGGTAATGCCACATTTTATTCCCAGCATTGAGTGCTTACTCCCGTAAGTGTTATTCTTGCCATGCAAATACTGCTGCGGTCTTCACACTCCAGAATCTGGCCCTGTGCAAAACCTTTTAGACTTCAGTGCCTCTTTGCTTCAGGGCTTAACCTCAGGTTCATCAAATATTCCTAGCTGTCAGTCTAGTGGATCGACAGAAACTGCACAGATGCAGAAAGCCTATCTGATGTAACGTTAGCAAGAAAAATTTTAGAATTGCAAGTAGTGAGCAGATTTTTAACAGATACATGTACATATGTGGGTGCATGCATATGTAAATATATATACATATGTGTGTATATATATCTTGGACTTGAAATACGCACAGGAAAATCTATGATTTCTTTCATAATAGTATGTCCAAACTTGACTCTTAGATATGAGAGACGTCTTTAATTGAACTTTCAAAAACTGCTTTGATGTACGTTTGTTACACATCCGGTACGCGGTCTTGTTTCTTATTACAACTAGCCGATGAGGCATCTAGTTTCAACACCTTATTTCTGCTCTCTTGGTTCTTTGCTCTCCAAGACCACAAAACAGAGTATCTGCCCTAGCCTCCAGGTCTGTCTTCTGTGTATCTGTGTTTCTTTGATGTTTAGAAAATTCCTTAGCTAATTTGAAAGAGTTCAAGAACCTAGGATGTAACAAGCCAACTTTATTGAAAGAATGTTTTTAAGATCACAGAAACAGCAAGACAAAATGCCCAAGGTTTGGTTCCCTGCGTCTATTGTGTCATGGCTTTCTAGACTTGGCTATTCCCTTCAAATTCAGCAGTGCTCCATGCAGCACCTGGATGGCAGGGAGCCATCGGAATAGCTTTTTCCGCAGAGTTCCTGCGAGATGTGGGGCGGAATGGTCACACACGCTCCGCCTGCGTACTCCTCGTTGCGGGGAGCCTGACCTTGTACCTTTGTAAAAATGCAGAGTGAAATCAAAAAGAGCATGGCTTGGAACTCCAGCTAGATAAAATGGAAGAAAACGAGGTCAAATAATAAATTGCACCTCCTATTAGCCTGCATGAAGCACCGGAGCTTGGACTGGTCCATCATTTCACCACAGAAAAGGGATGGTTTGCAAAGCACTCGGGTACGCCGTATTACAGAAAAACCCACAAGAAAATCGATGTTCTTGTGTTCAGGATTTGAATAATGTGCAGCAGCTAAGGTCTGAGGTCACATAATGCCCATCAGTGAGGGAAATAAAATGTGGAAGAGCTGCATGTTGAGTGAGCGATACCCATCTTGTGCGCTGGATGAGGGAAGAGTGCTGCGGGAGACGTGGTGTGTTATCAAGTAATGCCAGTCATTGTCTTAATTAACGCGCGGGCGAAAGAAAGCTTTGGCTGGCATCCTGAGTTTGGCAGTTGTGAATTGACAGTTCTGACTCTGTGGCTTCGCAAACTTACTGTCCTTATGTTACCTTTTAATGCACAGTCATGTAGCTAGGAATTTACAGGAGCTCAGCCTTCCTGATGCTGGTCTTTCCGAAAAGTAGCTAAGTAGCTCTTGTGCAGTGCGCATCTGCCCGCGGTTACAGCGTGCCGAGTGTAACAGGCTGCTTTGTGTATTTTATGTATAGAAATGTGTGATTTTTTTTTTTACTGTACATCTTGCAATGGCAGATACATAGCCAGGCATTCCCTCTTTCTTAGAAAGATTCTTTTTTTTTTTTTTTTTTTTTTTTGCTTTGTGAGAGAACATATAGCAGTTCAGGACTTGTGTTCTCTGAAATGGCAGTGCTGCTCCACAGGCTGGTACGGTTTAAATATTCAAGATATCTCCTGGGAATCAAAGCTGGAGGTCTCCTACTCTTAAATGTTGCAGTGAGGCAACTTGGGTTTAGTAGAACCAGTACCAGTATTTCTTTTACATGTAGATATGATGGTTTCTGGCAGGCAGTTCAACTTAAAAGATGATCACAATTAGGCTTTCGCACGTTTATTCTGAAAACCTTGGAGCAGCAACCACTGCTTGTTTCTGCTAGATGGAGGCCAACAGGAACTTACTTGGGTTGGCCATGATGAATCACATGAGCGGTAATAGAAAAGGTACCACAGAACAGTGCGGTTTTAAATCGGGATCCAGATGTTCACGTACTAACCATCTCTTGTAACACCAGATCATCCTGACCCCGACAAAGTTCGGTCTTCTCTTGGAATGCCCCTAAAGTGCAAGGATGTAGGAATGTTTTATCTCCGGCTCTTAAGAAGTATTTGTGAAGTTTTTTGTTTCCCCCTTGGGGATGGATACCCCTGGTGATACCCGTTACCCAGTGTTACTGCGTAGCCTCAACTGCACAACAT
>NW_010519603.1:0-216 GCF_000687285.1 Phaethon lepturus
GATGAGGGGATTGAGTGCTCCCTCTGTAAGTTTGTAGCTAATACCAAGTTGGGTGGGAGTGCTGATCTGCTGGAGGGTAGAAGGGCTCTTTAGGGGGATCTGGACAGGCTGGATCAATGCCGGAGGCCAGCTGTATGAGGTTTAATAAGGCCAAGTGCGGGTCCTGCAGTTGGGTCACAACAACCCCATGCAGTGCTACAGGCTTGGGGAGGAGTG
>NW_010519603.1:332-10817 GCF_000687285.1 Phaethon lepturus
CAGCAGGAGTAGGGAAGTGATTGTACCCCTGTACTTGGCACTGGTGAGGCCACACCTTGAATCCTGTGTTCAGTTTTGGGCCCCTCACTACAAGAAGGATGCTGAGGTGCTGGAGTGTGTCCAGAGAAGTGCAATGAACCTGGTGAGGTGTCTGGAGCACAAGTCTTACGAGGAGCGGCTGAGGGAACTGGGGTTGTTTAGTCTGGAGAAGAGGAGGCTGAAGCGAGACCTTATGGCTGTCTACAACTACCTGAAAGGGGGTTGTGGTGATGAGGGTGTTGGTCTTTTCTCTCAAGTAATTAGTGAGAGGATGAGAAGAAATGGCCTCAAGTTGCACCATGTGAGGTTTAGATTGGATATTAAGAAAGATTACTGAGAGAGTGGTCAAGCATTGGAATAGGCTGCCCTGGGAGGTGGTGAGGTCATCATCACTGGAAGTGTTCAGAAAATGTGTGGCACTTGGGGACATGGTTTAGTGGGCACGGTGGTGTTGGGTAGGTGGTTGGACCTTATGATCTTAGAGGTCTTCTCCAATCTTAATGATTCTGTGATTCTTTGATCTGTATCTACTATATAAGGAAAGTATGTATTCTGTCCTTCTCTACTGTTCAACAGAAAACAATTTACTAGAATAAAAAAACACAACTAAAAAAAGTTATTTCTGGTGAAAGATCTATGTGTGATCTATGATCCACAACATTCCAGATTCTGAACGAAAAGTGTTGTAATATCTTCAGAATTCAGCTATTAGAGCAACTCGCAGCACAGTTGGTGCTGTCTTTAAAGCACTGATTGATAATCCTTTATTTATTTCAACACACAAGTTGTTTTTATGATATTGATTATTGCTCTGAGGAGGATTGGGCTGTTGAGCTGTTGGTGGCATGCCTGAAGAAAGCACTTTTCCTAAATGATGGGCCTCAGAGCTTACTGTAGTCACTTGGGAGGTTAGGCTAACAAATCATGAGATATCACTACAATTGATTTGTTTCAATACTTGCCGTGAGAAGAATCTACTGAAGAAGCACTTGTCATCAATAATACTTCCCAGAATAAGCAAAAAGACAGTATGTGTGCTGCTGTGAACAGTGAAGTGTATGATATGGTTTGTTAAACAGCTGAGAAAATTAGAAATAATGTAAATACTTGTACACAGTTGCCAGCACTCAGGCCAACTACAATTGATAGTGATACTGTAAGTAGAACTAAGGTATGGTGGTACAGTAATGATGGTGGAACACATGCATTGAGGTAGGTAGTTATTTTCCAGAAGACATACTAAGGTATGTTTCAGCTAACAGGACTCATCATTGGAAGTTTGTGTTTTGATAGACTGTCATGAAATGAACACAGAGAGAGTAGAGGAAACAACCAGTTTTGGTCAAGATTGTGGAAGGATGACAAGGCTATTTATGATGAATGATATTTGGTAATGCTGTAGATCACAGAATGAGGTATTGAAGATGGTATGCAGTATCACCGGGAATAAATGTTATTGATTGTTACATTAATGTTATTTCCTCCCAGAAAGAATTTTGAAAGAACATATTACTTTGATATCGGTAGTTCTTGAAGTTCCTGGATGAGGTTGCTAGCAATCTTCTTTACCAAATATTTGCTGAACCAATAAAAAGTGTTATTAATCCAGGTTCAGCTTTTGGTGTTAGGAAATTAGGGTACTAGAGAAGAATGAGCTTTGAATAACAGGTTTAGATAAAGTCATCACAGATGTATTAAATTTAAATGAAATGGTAAGAAACAGTGAAAATACTCTCACTAAAACTGATCACTCAGTTAAAGAAACTAGTTGGGAAGAGTGCATTAGACTAGGTGTTTGGGAATTGGAAAGCAAAAAAAAAAGGAATTCTGTAGGATTAAGTGCTGAATCTCTCAGGAATTGGTATTCCAAAAAAAAAAAAGGAGTAAAAACCTGTAAGAAAGGACTTTCTAAAATCTGAGAAAATAGCCTTCTCAAAGAAGCATATAAAATGCTGAAATAGAAAAATCTCTTGGTGTACATACATAAAGACAATATTCATCACCAAAAAAGCATTTTTCAGAGATCTGAAACATAAAGGTAAGCCCTAAAATAGGGAGCCAATAGGTCAATGGAATTAGACCTTGCAAATTATTAAAACTACTAGCAGAAGGTTCTTTAGCTCTAGAAACAAAAAGTAAACGAACAAGAAAAGAAGTGATTACGTACCAAGAATGGGATAGAAATTTAAGATGATGTCTCAAAGTTAAGTGACTATTGTGCCCTATTTTCAAAAAGGGTGATTATTTTTTCACAGGAGACAATGGTTGCATATGATAACAAATTCAGTGATTGTATTTAAGAGACTGGGGAAAGAAACAAAACATAATATGTCATCAGTAGTATGCAACACATAATAATAATTGTTGAAGGATATTATAATTTCAGGCATAGAATTTTCATAGAAAGAGAGTAGATTTAAAGTGCAACAGTGCAACAAGGGTTTACTAAAATGGGTCTGACCGCACTAGAATTTATTAATATATAATTCAAGGCATGGGAGACATGGTAGATCCTGTCTAGCTATATTTACAAATATATGTGATTCTATATGGAAAATTGTTAGAAGATGAAGAATTGTAGAATTATCATGCAAAAGAAATGAAAAGGAAAAGAGCATGAGTAACTTTGAAATTGAAAAAATAAATAGGAAGAAGCCAAATGAAGAATTTTTCATGGGCTGGTGTTTGGGCAGATCTAGTTTAATGTTTTCATTAATCATCTTAAGAAAAACAGGAAAACCGACATAATTTCTGATGACAAAACTGGAAAGAATCATCAGTACAGGAAAGCATTAAGAAAAAGAAACAACTAAATTATGAGGAAGAGTGTTGTAAGTAGATAAGGTAAAAAATGCAACAGTGCAAAATTATGTGCTGACAATCTAATCACAGTCGTTTCAGCTGTAACCTGATGAGTTAGAAATGATGGCCACAAAAACCTGAGTGACTAGCTAGTTCAGACTCAACTCCGATTATCAGTGTGATGAGATTGTAAAACCTGTAATGCATCCTTGGAATGAATCAGGAAAGACATTCCTTGAAGAGATGAAATAAAGTCAATATTTTTTTATAGGGCACTGGTGATACTTAAATCTGGAGTACTGCATACACTTTGGGTCCCATTCAGGAAAGATGGATTTCATCCTGGAACATTACCTGAGAAGAACTACAAGAAAGATAAGGGGAACGGGGAGCTTGTTCATGACAGGAAATTTAAAGAGCTTGGTTAGTATATTGTTGTAAATTAAAGGTTGAGAGGGATATGACAGATATACGTGAATATATCTGAAGGTAAGCACAAAAGAGAAAGGAGAGCTTTTGTAGTGAAAGGGTAACATTAGCAGAACAACTGGTCTAAACTAAACGTGGCATGGAAGTTTATCATTGTTAGAAAAACAAACAAACAGAAGCATTAGGGTCAAAAAGCTAAACACCTTAAACATGTAGTTCATTAAGTCTGAAAAGCTGTGATATGGTGGTCCACATTCAGTATATCAGCAGGGCCTTTTAGGTTACATGAGGAAGTCACAGTTGGGAAGATAAATTGATGCTAGTATTTTTCACAGTATCATTTATTCAAATAGGAAGGGTGTGTTTCCTTAAGCCCAAATAAGAATAAAATACCAGGCTTTTTGCCCCTAACTTTTTCACTTTTAGTAGTATTACCTCCTTGGGATGCATTCCCAGCACCAGTTTCCATTCTGCTAACTCTGTAATGCTTTTGGTACTACTTCTCTCAGACACATTAATATCTCTAACCAGCAGTATAGCTCACTTCAGATTTTTGCATCTACTTTTATTTAAGGGTTGTGTTTTTTACCTTCTACAATGTTTGACTAAGTCCACTATCCTAATAGTGGAGAACAGTTCTAGACCAACCTACTGTCATGAGAGCTGAAGTAACACACTCTTTAACAAATGGCTGAACCACGCACAGTAGAACCCATGCTGTCTATGAACAATATGTTTCTAGCTTGTATATCCCTCCTTCACATTGCTTTAAGTAGAAATGATGTGTGGAGAAGCTAAAGAGTTCCCTTGTCTTTGACAGGAGGTATTTATTTTCCAGTCACAATACCTTCTCATTTGCATCAAATACAAAAACAAACATGGAGGGAAAAAGCACTTTGTTGTGCTGCTGTTTTAATACATTGGTGGATGTGTGATGTTTAAGCAACTTCATTCAGCGTATTTCTTCCTATCAAAGGGTCCCAGTTCTAGCTGAATGGACCTAAGCAAGAATGATAGACTAATTATTTATTTTTCTTTAGGAGAAACTGATACACTCAGTCCATGCAATGAAGATTCTACCAAATAAGGACCAATGGTAGGAATGTTTGAGACTGCAGTTGTCCCTGGATATCAGAACAGTTATAAGTGTGGATGAGACTGGAGTAAAAATCTGGGCTAGGATCAAGTTCAAGATGGTTACAGGAGGTTATACCTGTAGAATACATTTCCTTAGCTACTGCATATCATAGTAGACTTTATACCAAATATGACAAAATTCCTGTGTTAGGAGGTACACTGTTTTGTTACATAGATCATTGTTTTGTCTAACATTTTAGCAGTGCTCAAGAAATGTGAATTCCCTCCCCTTTTACTGATCCGATAGGAGCCCAAATGCAGAAATCCAGGGGATCAAGCCTGTAGCTACAATTGGCCAATTTGCTTTTATGAAAAATGTTGCTCAGTATTTGCTTTCATCCTGGACCTTTCTCAACAGCAATGATTAATCAATGCTTATGAAAGCAGTCACTTTTAATTTTATATTTTCAGTTTCTTTCTCTCAAAAAGAAAGCTTAAAATCACTGGTCAAATCTTTCCTAAGTGTCAATCCCACTAAACTCAAGATAAAACATCTGTTGGCAAATAGGTCCCAAGGCACCTCTCCTTGTTTCTGGGCTACAACAGTGAAAAGCTTAGCAAGCTTGGCAAGTCCTATGTAGTCTTTCCCAGGCAGCTCATGGGAAAAATAGAGAATTACGATAGACATGTGAATGGTTGTGTATGAATGCTTTCCTTACTGACCCAGCTGGTGAAAGCCTAAAGAGTAGGAAGAGGTTTTATGTACAATCTTGAAAAAGTCCTTCTAATGCAAAATCCTGGTTTTCTCTTATTTTTTTAGTGACACAGCTGGTTTGTTGTCCAGGCTTTTAAAGATTGCATTATGTAAGGTCAGACAGTAGGTCAACTCTGTGTGCAGAGAAGAAGGAACCATTTTTCTGCAGAATTGCTCCATATTGCTCCTGGCTGGCTTTTAAGCTTGGTGGGTCAGGTGCTTGCTGAAAAGCATCTGTATTCAAATGCACACAGAAAAGCAGAAAGTTTGAAATGTTAATATTAGGTACATCAGTAAGCTGCCATTACTGGAATCCTTTCTGTTCTTCAGCTGGAGTAATTATCATGGCATAAACATGGAAGGGCAGAAAACATCTGCCTGAATGCCAAGTGAATTTGCAGTGATTACTTGTTTCATAAGGGAGAACCCATGAATTCAGAGTTCTAGAAAGCTGTCTGCCGTATGCTATGCCTAGGAGAGACTACTGTGTTTCCAACATGGCTTTTGAAGTAAGGATGGGATTTTCTGTACTATGTAAATTTTGCCTTTTCTCAGAAGGCTCCTTTGAAGTTCCTGAACGAACAAAAGGTAAGCAGCTTTTAATTGATTTGTGAGCATTCAATTAATAATAGCAGAATGCTAATTAAATAATTAATATGGGTTCCTTAAATGAGGAAGACATTAAATAATTAAACAAAATCCTTTTGCAGTGAATAATACTTGTTAGCAGCTGTGATTCTGTGCCAGCCTTGGATGCAGAAAACAAAGAAAGAAACAACAACAACAAAAAAAAGTAAAAGCATATCTTTGTAACATATCTGTGAGACTGTGGGGCATTCTGCATGAAAAATATCAGTAGATTAATGCGGATGTTCTTCAAAGCTAATTAAATTGAAGTGCATCATTTCTCATGATGAGTGGCTAATTACAGAACAGCAGAGTTGGATAGATAAGAAGTACTCAGTGCTGTAAGGACAATCAATACAACTGAAACAATTTCAGTACTAGTCCTGGATCCTAAGATATGCTTAAATAAATAATAAGATTCTGGATAGGAAAACATAAATCACTGCCACTACATTCAAATTGGTATTCACTTATAGCCATATACCACTCAGAGTGCTGAAGCTGTTTCAGTGTAGGAATCTTTGAGTATGGATAAATGGTGGGCAGCTTTTGACTTTTAATATTTTTGAGATCTGATAAATATTTCAGCAATGGCAGTTTGCTTTTCAGAAGGCCATGATATTCCTATTATTTCAAAAATAAGCTTTAGTCTTCACATAAAGAGATGGTTTTGCACATAAAGAGATGGTTTTGCAGTACAGAACCACAGTTCTGAATGGACTTTATAAAGTATCTTGGACCCATGGGATGTTTTAGTGCCAAGGATATTATAGGAGTATAATTGTATATGCATTTTCAAACCTAATCAGGAATCCTCAAATATTCACATTCCACCATGAAATCTCATGGGAGTTTACACAGGAAGGAGCAGAATTAGGACCAGCAGAAATCGCTTTTTCGAGTAAGGCATTGTTGATTTTTTTTGTATACTAGTCCATATTTTGTATACCTTCTACAACTGCCACATCAATACAGCTGATTTCAGTCTGTGTGGGAAGATGTGTAGCTGGCCAAGCAGATGGGTGTACCACGACAAGAAGAACACCCCATCCCATGAAGAGCAAGGGATGGGAAGGTATTTAAAACCCTCTCACTATGATAATCAACACCCTATTCTGCAGGAGAAAAAACCCTTTGGCTAAATGCACCCAATGTTGACAGTTGTGACTACAGAAATTTCAGTTGCAGTCTTTACAGGTTATAAGTGTAAAGAACTGATGGGAAAACGATCCAACCTATGGCATCAATGTTGTTAATGCTGCACCAGTGATATGATGTAATATTATCAAAAAAGGGATGGGATAGAAAAAGGATTTGAAGAATGTTTTGGAAGCACTGGACATGTTAATAAGTTAGTGCAAGTTTAATATCGTACCATTATATTGAAATGATAATTAGAAATGGAACTTACAGGAACCCTACAGAGTCACATTCTTGTTTGTCTTTGCTTACTTTTACTTTTATTTACATCATTCCACTGTGGTGGTGGATTCCACTTTTTCTTCCAGACCTACTGAGTTTAACGCAGTCTGGACAATCCCTTCAAGTGCAGCCTATTAGGAAGAACCATTAGAACAATTATTTTCCTTAATTGGTATTCCTTCTTTGGCATATGAAAAACCATGCTAGCAGCTAAGTGTCTAAGCATGCCAGATATGTTATGGAAACTTTTTGCAAAACTCTGCTCTTGTTAGCAGTCTGTCACACAGCTGTCTTTGGAAACATGTGGCAGCTTATGTAAAGAATACAGAAACTTCTTTTTGGAAACAAATGAGTTGCAGGCAGGCATGACCACACCTGTAATTTCCCTTTTGGCACAGTCTGAAAACAATAAACATCTGTGTACTCCATTTTCTGGGAAAAAAATTTACCTATTCTCCGAATCTTAAGCCCGGGCTATGTGTGAGACGAGATTTTTTTTCTCCTTTTCTCCCTCTTGTAATTCATCTACTGATATTTCACCAGTTGAAACAGAAAAGAGTGTGGAAACGCAAGCAACCTTTAGGATTTCACTTAAGCAGGAGACATTCAAAGCTCATTTTTCCTTTATTAAAAGCCAGACACTTAACAGTAAAGGTACAATCTAATACGTTGGTTACACCTTGTTCTGAAGGATGTAATCAAGTATATACACAAAATGGAGGCTGAAATATAACAGACTTCTCACAAAATAAGACTAGCATTCCAGTCCTACCTACATCTCATTTCATTTTCAGGTATTTTAGAAGTATTTAATGACTACAGATAAACAGTTATTAGTAGTCATTTGTCATGTTCAAAGATGTTTGAATTCTGGTGGTCTCAATTTAGCACAGATTGTGTTTTCTTTTTACAGTTCTTTTTACAGTTCTTGCATTGAAAAAAAATGAAGGGGACTGAAACAGATCTGACACTTATCTGCTGAGTTGCTAGCTTAGTCTAAGAGTCTGTACACATGGTCTTCACACAATGAAGTGTCTTAAATTGTCTTCTGTTGTAATTGCAGTGATCTGGAAAATGATAGCTCAAATGTCTTCGTTAATGACCAGTAACTTGTCAATCCTTGGGGACTCCATTGTTTGCAATCATTGATCCATAACCTAGGTTATAGTTTCTGGTTATGGGAGCTAGATGCTAAAACCTGTTGAGATGGACTCGGTACTGGTCATAGAGACAACTTTAAATACCTGGAAAACTCCAAAGTAAATACTAAGGTACTACAGAGTTTATCTGTTCTTTAGATAGCTGGGGCTATGTGGAAATGGAGCTTCAATTGGAGGTCAATTTAAGCTTCAGAATTTTTATGTGTCTAAGAAATGCTGTGTATCTGGCTGTTATCCTCTCAGTCTTAGTTCTTATAAAATAGGGATAATGATACTTCATATATTAAAAAATGTTAACACTGTGAGGTATTCAAGGCTGTAATAATTTTGACCACCTTATAAACAGATATTATCTCTAAAGATAAAAATTAAACATACATTAAATTATGTGAATTGGAAAAATATAAATTGTCAGTTAAATAAATCACATTTTAAATACATGTGGTAAACCAGTTGTGGACATCTGTAACACACACATTTTAGGGAAATTTGTTTCATATGTGACCTTCATACATTATCAAGACATGTAAGTCACATATCTTCCCATAATAATGTATGTCTGTCATATCTTGTAAGTCTTCTTTTTTGTGTTAATTATTAGATGTTTATCACATTTAGCCTCCAATATAAAAAAATTCTAAGAATTTTATCAGGGTTCATACTCAGCTATGAAGTATCACAGTATGTTAAATTTTGCAGTGATGTTGTTTCACAGCACTATCTTTTATGAAAGGCTATCATTTAACAAAGAAGGAAACACTTTAATGATGAAATATGTTATAAATTAACTAACACCAACTATACTAACTGAATAAGCCATTTGATCCATTTGCCATTTCATTCTTTAGTTTCGTATTTCACTCTGCATGCAAAATTCAAGTCTCTAGATCTGGTTAATTTTTCCATGCCAGTTCTGCAAAATAAAAAATGTAGAGGGATGAGAAATGAATGACAAAAAATTCAGTACCAGAGAAATCAGAGTAGCTCTGTTATCTATTCACTGATCGCATTGTCTGTTTTGTAACATATTGCCTTATTACTAATGAGAGAAGAGAGAAGCTGGCAGTTGTCTGCATTTACTAAAGAGGTACCTAGAATTTGTTCTAGATAAGTTTGAATTGGTGGACTTGCAAAACTGAATGTCATCAAAGGTTCTTGGGAAATCACTAGTAGTAGATCATGTTCATGCTTCCTAACATTAACATCAGAACATAGCTACCTATGACGCTACAAAACATCTTCTGGAGAAACATTTATTTTAATTGGCATACAGGGAAAGTAACCCATAAATATTGACACCCAAGTTAGACATCAGTTTGTCAGCAAAATGTAAAGATAGGAAAGTATAACTCAAAATGTAGATACGGGTAACATAACACAAATTGTGGTGTGTGTTGTATATTTTCTTCTACTGCATCTACAGTGGAGCTCCTACATCATATCTTTTTCAAGCAGTTAGCTATGGATTTGATATGTTTTACAAATCCTTTTTAATCACGTCCTGCATGCTGCTATACATTGGTTTGCTTAGCAAATAGACAGAATAGAACCCTAAAGTGAAATAATTAACATGTGTCTAATGTGACCTACTTTTAAACACATTAACTACAAAGAACAGCTCTAATACACGTTATAAAGTTCTGTCGTATAAAACACATACAGGAATGCATATAAATGATATAGGTATTGATGTATATAATTTTTATTTTGTTATTTTTTTTAAAAAACATTTTATGGTGTAATAGTAAAATCTTATTTTTGTGCCTAGCTTTTTGTGTTACAGACAAATTAAACTTTTAAAATACAAACATTAGTAGAAAGAAACATTTATAGTTTCCATAGGTATAACACACTGGATTACATTTGAACTTTAATTTCACCTCCACTGCACAAAGTAATTATGTATAAAGCTTTCAAGTATTTTTACAGAGAAAAAGATGTGCAATCTTTTTAAGATGCCTTGCAGGACAGAGGCTTGGAGAACAGCTGATGACCCCATTAGCAAAGTCTCTATCAAAAGGGCAAAATGTTTGCTTCCTATTTTGACATGGTGAGTAAATAAAATTAATTGATTTGAGTCCATGAATTTCTGAATGGAATGAGGTGGAATTTAAAGCAGAGGTTTACATTCTGAGTTTATGGTACAATTCTGTATATTATTGCACATGGCATTCC
>NW_010519603.1:10827-26701 GCF_000687285.1 Phaethon lepturus
CAGTTTGTAGCCTTGTGGTTGCTAGTTGTAACATCATGTTCATCTATCTATCAGGTATCTACCTACCTACCTACCTACCTACCTACCTACCTATCTAACGTGTTTCTATAGAGTGTTGTAAACCCAGTTAAAGGTACAGATTTATCATGTTTGAGTCTGGCCCCTAGTCCATACCCTAAAGAAGTTGTAAGTTTAAACGACAGATCAAACAGTTAAAGAAACAAAAAGAAGAGAAAATACAGTACAAAATAACAGTAACTATCACTCAGAATTGATAGACAGTGAAGTAATAAAATTAATGAAAGTTGTTAGAGAGAAAAAAAGAGGAAAATTACAGGTGTACCAAACATTTATGAGATTATATGCAAACTATAAAACTACAGTGATGGAAAAATACAGTGACTTTCAGTTAGAGAACACAACTTAAGTTCTAGCCCTACATATTATATTATGATTGCAAAATTTTCCATCATGTGATTTTATATTTAATATATTCCTACCATATTCCTTTTCAAAAATTGTTTACTGATAAAAGTGTTCATCATGGGTGGTCTTCTCAGAGAAAATGTACAGAAAATGCATAATTCTTTCATGACTTTAAATGTGGATGTGTTTCCACTAATGAAACACAACTTTTAAACTCTATGGTATTTTTTGTGATGCAGTGAGTCTCAGCCTTCTCTGGGTACTAGCTTTCCTAGATCTCTGGCAGAGGAATTGGCTCCTCACAGCTCCACTGCATCAAGGTGTGGGGCACTTGGCCAAGTTTCAGGGCTAAACCTCTGGATTAATGTGCTGGGGTGGGCTTGGGGCCCAGGCTGATTTTCTACTTGGAAAGATGCAGATCACAAGATGTCATTATTCCTTGGAAAGAATTAAGGCCACATACAGCTGTCAAAAAACCCTAGATAAAGATAGATGTGATTTGTACCTTTAGAAACTTAAAGCAGCTTGTTTATTGATTGACTTTGTGTAATAGGAAGCAATATAGTCATCTTATAATCTGATTCTAATCCAAACCCTAGTTTTATCTTATTGTTCATTGTATTGGTTTTTGTTTCATCCTCCTCTTTGTGATGCTTTCATTTCCGATGAATTCTTTGCTCCTGAAACACAGGAAAGATTTAGTTATTAAATTATTATTATATGTCTTCCACTCCTAGCATTCATATTCCCAGTCGTGGTGACACTGAAGGCTGTAACAGTAGGCTACTATTTGACGTCTCAGAAGTGTCTTAAATTGTTAATGACTTCTATTACACATGATCCTAGGGGTTATAGTTTGTTCTTTCTTTAAACTGATCACCACAAAAACTAATAAATTCTTTTGATTTGCTTAACAATTTCCTTTGGAAAAATGTTATTTGCATCCAGTGCACTGTTACTATGAGCCCTTAAGAAAAAGAAATAGATGTTGAATATCGTATATCTCCTAATAGCCATAATCTGTTATTTCCCTTGTGTATACCCAGTACTGCTTTCTGTATTCCATTATGTACTTTCAAGGTACAGTGTTCAGATATGTATGCTGTTTCTCCTTAGTAAACACAAATTTGAATAACAAGAAGTCAGTATATTTAATCTCACACCTGTGACAGTAATTAAGAAAACTGCTGATGTAAACTGCAAATTTTAAAATAAAGATGACGCAGTGATTGAATGCAAACTGATAAAGTGGCATCATTATTTCATGCAGTGACTGAGAAAGGATAACAATATAAAGTGTGGAGAAGACCAAAGGAGACAGAGCAGAGAGATGAAAAAGCGGAGAAGAAATAGTATAGCTCTTCAGTCTGAGTGAACATTGGAATAACTTGATTTGTACAGAGCACAAATTGTAGACTCAGCCATTCCCTTTTTCTTAAGAGCAGTGCACTGTTTCTGTGACTTAATACAGCCTTGTCCCCACACTGCAGTCACCTTCGACAGAGGACATTTTTGATGTCAGGCTGGATTGGTCAAGCCTTAGAGGACCTCTTGTCAGTTAGGCTGGGCTTCTGAGCCAGATGGATTTACACAGACAAATACCAGGTCATTTGAATCTGTCTCTTTACAATTTGCATTACATTCAGAATTTAGTGCTAGTAGCTCACCTTTTTAGTTTAAGTTTTTAACACTATTTTCATTTTTATTTCTCTACATAGCATGCTGCATAATGACAATCCCTGCCTGAGGGTTCCCAAGTTGTACTGCAGTAAAAACAACATATAGTAATAAAGAAGTGGAGCTACAGGATGCATCTGGAAAAGTAAATTCTTCTGTCCTATTTTATTAGGTTACTTGTTTGAGTGTTTTATTATTTTGATTAACTTTCACTTAAAATCTTGAGTGGTTTTCTTATGGAGTAGCATAGGGAAAAGGAGACCCAAGGGAGTCCACAGTGATATTGGTGACCTTCTGTGTGTACTTATGTGGGCAAAGTTTCTGGACAGAACTTTTGAAGCTGCTTAAAAAACCTTGCCTGTAATAGCTTTACAACAACACTTAATAAGTCTAAGCTGATTTTTTTTTCTGAGGCACTTGAATTGCAAATCACTGATCCAAGGTCTTATAGCCTTGAAGTTCAAGTCAGATTATTTGTGAATATTAGAACACGCACATGTGAGGCGGCCTTTACAAGCTTTAAGATCAAAGAGTCACTGTGCAACCTTCAGAATAATATCATTCTGTCACTCAAGGAAGCATAAGAAGGATGGAAAAGTTCAGGCTTTCAAGCAAACTTTAGAACTCCATTTATGTAAAGTGATTTTGACCGTAGAAAGCTTGTATGCAACAAAACAAGTTCTTACCTTCATAAAATATATTATCTTTCTTTCTAAATTAAACAGAAAAAGCATCCCCAAATTTACCATTATATTTGCTGGATATATTCTAAAGTTAAAACAACTCTTCATATATTTTAAACTTGTCTTTTCAGGATCAGTTTCCCTAGCCTCTGGGGTCTTAGCTGTTGTGTTTTGCACCATCTTTTGTCTAATGTTGAAATGTGGTATACTTTATTTGAAAAAATACAATGATTGCAAGTTTTGAATTCCTTCTAAGTGCTCCAATCAAGTGTTAATAGGTCCAGTAGAGTCCATGAGATTACCTGTTTATTATATAGCAGATACAGAAATACTTTGTTAGGTCAGAGTCCAACATCTTTCAGCACCTCAGTATCATGGCTCTGCAGTTTATTTCATTTTATTAAAGATTCTTATTGCAATTGAAGCAATCTAGTTTTGAATGGAAGATGGCTCATATTTTTCCTTACAGAGTTGTCTAACTTTGTTGCATGGATCCTCCATGAATTTATTACCTAACTGTCTTTCCTTACTGTTCCTAACTGGCAATTTTACTGCTAGATTTCCATCTGTTTTCTCTTTTGTTTGTAGGGCCTTTGGTTTTCAGACTTGAGCTAAAAGTGAGTTGGCTGGCATTACTGCAGCTTCACAGAGGGTCATGACAGAGACATGCAAAGGTTAAGGGACTTATTCAGTCTTGCACAGGTTGTCAGAGGAGAATACAACATTCCTGCATGCTAGTCTATAGTTCTGTCCAGTAGGTAACTCCCTTGTCATGTGTACTAACTTCCGTTTTCTCTCAGGTTTCCATTTGAACCATTTCTGCTGATGAAGATCAACTTTTGGCTTAACTGTGCTCAATTTCCAGTGCGTTTTCTAGACCTTCTCCATTTCAAACCATCGAACTGGATACAGAACATTTGGAAAAAAAAATGAAATAAAGAACATACTGTTCTCAAATTGTATTTATTCATAATGTGTACCTATATTTTTATACTTTTAAATTATTTTTGAAGTGTTAAAATGCACTCCTATTGTTAAACTTGAAATTGTCCAAATTAGTAGAAGCTGGAGTATCCTATGAGTCTGCTGTCAACACCCTACTTATGTGATTGAGAGCAGCCCTGCCAAGAAGGGCTTGAGGGTACTGGTGGGTGAAAAGCTGCACATGAGCCAGCAAGGTGCACTCATAGCCCAGAAAGCCAACTGCATCCTGAGCTGCATCCAAAGAGGCATGTCCAGGAGGTCGAGGGAGGGGATTCTGCTCCTCTACTCCACTCTGGTGAGACCCCACCTGGAGTCCTGCATCCAGCTCTGCAGCCCTCAGCACAGGAAAGACATGGACCTGTTGGAGTGCATGCAGAGGAGGCCACAACAGTGATCAGAGGGATGGAACAGCTCTGCTGTGAGGACAGGCTGAGAGAGTTGGGGTTGCTCATCCTGGAGAACAAAAGGCTCCAGGGAGACCTTATTGCAGCCTTCCAGTACTTAAAGTGGGGCTATAGGAAAAACGGGGACAGACTTTTTAGCAGGTTCTGTTGCAGCAGGACAAGGGGTAAGGGTTTTAAACTAGAAGAGGGTAGATTTAGACTAGTTATAAGGAAAAAATTTTTGACAATGAGGTGGTGAAACATTGGCACAGGTTGCCCAGAGAGGTGGTTGATGCCCCATCCCTGGAAAGATTTCAGGTCAGGTTGGATGGGGATCTGAGCAACCTGATCTAGTTGAAGATGTCCCAGCTCATTGCAACAGGGTGGGACTAGATTACTTTTAAATGTCCCTTCCAGCTCAAAATATTATAGGATTTTATGATTCTATGATTCTGTGAAATATTTATCACAGCTGATAAAGGAAAAGATTTTCCCTGGTAGGGGAAGAATAATGGATTTGGACAGTACTTTCAGAAGTACAGGCACACCAGGTTTCTAACATCTTTGTACCTTGAATTCTCTTTGAAAGCTCAGGGTACTGAAGATGATTTTATGCAAGCTGGTGCAAGATTAGAGTTTAACTCAATACTACACATACAATAAAGACTGCCATGCACTGAGATCTCAAATGTCAGAGTGGAAATTGAATTATTTAAATTTTTTTTGTAATTTATTTTGATGTCATGGACTTAATACTTAGGTTTTTAAGTAACATTCCATTACCAATTAAGCTATAACACCAAAGATTTTGTTTCTAATAGGATCTGCTTTGAAATCCTTCCTTATATGAGAGAAGGAGCTTGGATGTTTGTGGCTTGTCTTAAAGCAACTGGAAACCTCATCAAATGACAACTTAATGCAATAAACCAGGAGCATGCCTATTTCATGTCGTTTCTATAGGCAAAGCAGGGACAAATTATTCTGCACCACATTTTAGTAATTGCTGATATACTGTCTCTAGGACTATCTTACAGTTACTGAGTAGTCAGAATTAGCAATTGTGGCTGGCTGAGATTCTAATAACAATTACTTAATTAGAAGATATTCTTGGATATATTTCTATCAATAATAATATTCAAGGAGACTTATTGGTATCATTATCCCCTTTCACTGATCTCTACATCTTTCCTTGGGAGTAGTTTCTGGAGCATAAAACTACAATGCACTTGTAATGCTAATGCATACACAGCCATTTCATGCTCTCCCCTCTGTTAGCTTTGAGAACAGAAGTAAAACAAATTATAGTCTTTGTAAGGTCATTATAATTTTTTCAAATCTTTGAATCTAGCAATGGTAGATGTAATTTTCTGTTGCTTATATCATTGGTACTGCACTTCCCTGTGATGAGCTGAATTTTATAAAAAAACAAAAAAAGCCAATGTCAGTTGTGCCCATTTCACAAGTAAAGACTTTAAAGACTGTATTTTCAAAAATTCTTGACTAAATGCCAGCCTGTAATTGATAACTAGCTGTTTCCTGCCTTGGCATGGGCGTTGGACCAGATGATCTTCAGAGGTGTCTTCCAACCCCTTCCATTCTGTGATTCTGTGATTAGGAGTTACCCAAGGCTGTTGGTGGAGAAAGGTTCTCCTTTCTACCAGGAGGAGGCATAATGTTATTCTCTCTCTTCTTTCCTTGTTCCTTGCCTATGAAAAGTTCCTTTCCTATTACATCTTTGGAAAACTAACCAGACTGAGTTGAATTTTAAAGTTGAAAATGTAGTTTTTATCTGTTTAATTGTTCTTATCTAATGCATTTTCATTTCATTCTTTTGGCATTTTTCCAGGGAAACATAAAGTCAAATGAGGGATCATCAACTTCAGCTGCAGAAATAGAGTGCTTGAAATCTAGTCGGGTAGAAACCACATTCCATGTAAAGCAGAGCTGTAGAAGGACCCAGTTGTTTAGATTCAGTGGCTCAATGGAAAAGAGAGCAATCTCCTTTTTCCATCTCCTTTCCACCTCCAAAATCCAATTTCATGCTAATCTAACTATTGCTTCCTGCTCAGTTTGGAATGACAAAGAAACAAATATCATTATTTTGAGCCACAAAAATATTTTGTACCAAAGGGTGGTTACATACTATAGGAAGAGGATCTCATGTCCCAAAAGTTTCACTCCATAAATATTCCCCAACAAACCAAAATATATTGGGCAGAGGTATTTGATTATTTTTCATACATATCAAGAGCTTGATGTTTTAATGCTTTAGAATCCATTATTTTCTCCTGACCATGACTGGAGTTAGTAACTTTAATCTCAATATAGATGCTTAAATAAATTTATATTTATTCCTATTGATAGTTTTGGATTAACCCAATTTTTACTTTTGAACAGGGTTGCTTAAGATTTCTGGTCTCAGAGTTTATAGTGTAATCCCATGAGATAAGGATCCAGTCTTTCCACTAAATCAAAACGCATATGGGTATCCCAACAACCTTTTACATCAGTACCTTGAAATGCATCAGCAAAAAAATATGTGTATGCATCCATGCAATAATACATTGAACCTTGAGTGTTTGTTGGAAAAATAAGCATATTCTGTTTGTACAGCAAAGGGTATTTTTCACTTAGCTGAATTCGCTTTTTTAGATTTTGGCCTTCAAAGATAACTTGGTAGTATGCAGAATGGTTCCATAACCAAGCATCCACATCAGTAAAAATGCTGGCTAGGACTCTGCAAGGAATAAATTACGTGTATATACTCAGGTGCTGAAATATGGACCAAAGGTAACTTGAGGTCTTTGAGGAAGAGATACACTATTAAAATCACAGTAAACACCACTGTTCTTGGATGCAAAACTTTGCTATAGCTAATACCTATTTTTAAAAGAATGGGGAGAGGAGAGGGGAGCAACAATATGGTAGATTTGGAGAACAGATTTACCTGGTTTTTGGTATTTTTGAAAAGAAGACACTTTACAAAGATTTGCAACTATACCTCTTTCCACACCCACAAGACTTGCACCTCCAGTTTTGCTCTCATGGAATGACTGAACACTTAGTACGTAACTGTCTTTCTGCATGTTTCCTTTGATTGCACTGTGGTCTTGACCTGATGTGATCTGTAGTCCTGAGCTGGTACATGGATCTTGGGTGCCAAAACACCGGCATATATTTTGAGACTCAAGTTATGCTTCTAGTCTATGCATATTTGATGACATATGGAACTATATTTTCCAGGTATGCTTACAAAAGATACAGAGAAAAAAATAGAGCAACAAGAAATCCACGGGAGATAAAAAGAAATGAAGGAGGGAAGAAAAATGGATTAGCTTTACTTAAGCAAAGGAAATTCTACAGAGTTTTTTTTTTCTATGGTGGTTCTGTTTTTTCTAATTCCACCTGGATTTACATTCTGTTGAAATAATAACATGCTGAAGTATTGAGATACGTTTTGAATTTTGTGATGATTCAAATATCCTGTCATTTACAATTGACCAGTCTTGTGCTGGAAAACAGAACAGTAAGTAGGAGGAAATGCAGTCGAAGCTGTATGTTTTTCTCTATATTCTTACTTGAAATTAGGACAGTTATCAGAAATGTGGTATTTGCACTGACTTAATTTTGGAAGTAATCAGAAAAAGGTTATTATTTCTAACAGACATATCTTTCCTTTGTATTACCACGGGATGAAAAACAAGCTTAACTGTTAGGTGTTTAGAGAAAATTGGAATAAAATTTAGAGAGTTCATGGTTGATGATATTTTAATTTTTTTTATTTGTGGTCTGAAACCATGCCAGCTCAGAGTAACTTAATAAATTGAGTTGAGGAAATAAGAGTGACCCATTAAGATATTGAGGGCAAAGACAAGGAAATATAATAAAATAACACCATATTTTGCAACCCTGAAACATAAAGCCTCTTGGATGGCATAGGAGAAGTTTACTGTAGTTACACATAAAAGGTTATGTTTAAGGAAGGAAGGGTAATCTAGGGCATCCTGGTCTGGTTCCCTGCTTGAACTGTTACATACTTGGCCAAGTGGCTATTGGAAAATTTTAAAGTCCTGGGGAAGTTCAACAGCTAAGATAGATACATACATGCTTTTCAAAGGCACCATATTAACATTCCTGGTGCCTTTGAAAAGTCTGACCTGAAATCTTTTCTTACATTGTTGTGAACTGAGGGTAATGTAATACTTTGTTGCTTAACTGGGAGGCTTGAAGGCCACATTTTAAAGGTTGTGAGTTGATCAAACTCTGTTGTGACGAAGACCATGTAAGTACTGTGGACACAGACAACTCTTGACACTGTACTTACTGTTCCAGGTTCTTAAACAAAAACTAATTATTTCCTTTGAGTGTGTGATGTGGAAGGAACAAAGTCTGATATGTAATGCAGCCAGCATTTTGGATAGAAATATTGAATGACTTTTTTTTCATCTTCGTTAGGTTTAGAAGTAGAAATGTGCTGATACTGTCAAAAAGTCAGATGTTGACAAGCTGTGAAACAATATGAATGTATTGCTTCCTGCTTGCTATTTATTTATATTCTACTTTTTTCTCTACAGTGTTAGGATATAAGATGTTTGATTTTTTTTTCTTCCCACTCATACCAGCAGAGGCTTCTTGATCTTATTTTTATGCAGCTTTTGATGGAACTTTTTGCAAGTGCTCAGCATAGTATTTCTGCTGCTCTAAAAATTTGTATGTAAATGTTAATAGAAGAAAGTACTGACATGTCTGTATGCAATAACCTATTTCAATGGACAAAAGTAATCACTTCCTTGCTCTAAACAGGGAAGAGAAACCCATTATATACCTGCCTTGCAAATACGCACAAAAATTACTATCCTACGGACAAAAAAGAACTATTGTCACATCATCATTCCTATTGAAGACAACGAAAACATTAATATTTTACTTATTTAATTCTTTTCCTGAACGAATTGATGAATACATTATTTGATGTATTACACTCGACTTAATTTGTCCTACAGATTTCTGTCATCAAAGCAAGAATTAGGGGTTAAGGTTTTTCTTTTAGTCACTGGAGCCTCCAGAGGGCGACATATGCTTTAATTTTCACTCTGGCATGACTATAATGGATGTGCATGCACTGTTCTGCAATTTTTGTGCATATGGCTAGTGTTAAAAAAAAAATTTAAAAATCTAGGTTTTACAGTAATTGTACCAAACACTGTTGCTTATAGTTGTCATATCTTGTATTTGGGAAATAAAAGGGAATATTTAAATGACAGTCACCTGCATGACCTAGTGGCAGTGAGGACAAGTGAATGAATCTTACATAAGTTTGCTGGAGGTATGAATATATAAAAGTTTGGGAAAAACAGTGCAACCTTTTAAACTTGTAAGAGCCTCTCTCTCTCTGCTTATCTATGCATTGATGCCCTTCTCTGCTGTCTAATCTGAGCATCTCTGCAGCCTAGCTATAAACTGGGGTCAAGTGATTAAGGTCACAAAAGAAAATTTTAGGATTTTACTCTGTTTTTCTGAGCTGCCTTGTTTTTAGGGCTATTCTTTTCGCTTTGCAGATACTTTAAAGCCCTGGCAGGCAGTTATGACTAATACTATTTCATATAATCTTCATAATTATTTTTTCCGTTCCTTTTTTGAATATGACAAAGGAGCGCCAATATGCAGGATCCAGCTGAAAAAAGGATGCAGCAGCATGGTGCTGCATCCTCTCAGTGGGGCAAAGCCTATGCTGGGTCTGCCACTAGGTTACAGCTGCTTGGTATCAACAAGCTGAGAACTGCCTAGAATATCTGATTCTTTCTGTTTCTTCCAGACATTTCTCTGTCAGAAACAGAGCTGGTATATGACATGATTATTTAAATGCTTTCATAAATAGCAAAAAAGGAGGATTTATTTTCCTATCAGGAAAACTGTTGTCAGTCAAAATTTGTCACATTCAATATTTTCTTTTTTGGCCTAATCAGAACCTTCTTGCATCCAGCAGATGCTGAGTGCTCATAACTTCCACTAACCTCAGCAGGAGTTGAGGGTTTTTAGCATTTTGCTCAGGATAAAGCACTAATAGAACACAGGCACTAATAGCATACGTTTTCAGGGGCCAAAGCAACTGCATCTCCCATTGACTTTGCTTGTAGCAGAGAGTGCTCTAAGCCTCTCAAAAATATGACTGTCTTACTGATGCGTCCTAGTAACAGCTGGAGATAGGAAACTGAAGAATCAAGAACATGCAGAAAAGGCTGTTTTAAAAATATTTTGCTTAGAGAGCTACATTAAAATGACTTCATTAAGGTGGAAAACTATTAAAACTTAGCAAGTGCCAGAATTAAAGGTAGTTTTAAGAAGTTTAATCTTGCTCTACAACATGTATGTTATCACATAGTATTTAATTTCCTGCTATTTTTTCATAGGCTCCATTGGAGTCTTTGCCTAGTAAGTACACAGAACGTTCCTGTAATGAACAGTTATTCATTATGTTATCTCATCAATGTTTGCCCTATTGGATCTTACTCAAAATTTTAGTTTCTGTGGGGCCTTCCCTTTCATGCTCATTACTGTAATAGCCAAACAACATTAAATGTAAGGTCAGCCATATTGTGGTAATGTGCATACTTTTTTTAGTGTATGGTCACCTGCATTGGTTATCTACATCACTGGATCTATCACACCGGAGTGTAGCTTTGAAGCTGATACAGCAGCTGATGACAGCAGCCAGCTGACAGTCTGCCAATGTGTTTTCTATATTTGTTTATGATAACATACTAATGAAATTCAAAAATGTCCACTTCAATTCCCGTATCTGATATAATGTGTTATCATAAACACACGTTTTTTTTCTTTTGTCTTCCCCTGTTCCAGTCATCTTCCTTCCCAACCTGGTTTCATTCTCACAGTCCTGCTGCCTTTATTGTCTCTCTTCCAGTTTCTGTTCTTCAGGCTAAATCTTCCCTCCAGCCATGCTCATGTATCTGCTGTAAAAGGCCTGGCTTTCTCTTACTCTGTAGGTTCTTTTCTTTTTCTTATCATTTTCATTCCTGTGTCCTCATTAAGCCAACACAGTTCCCCTCATCTATAACTGCTCTTTTTCCTTAATCTGCTTGTTCATCCAAACAAACTTCCTACTGCTGCCTCTTTATTCTACCTTTCTTTCATTTCCACTGTAGACTTGAAATTCTCTCTGTCAGAATCCATTTAGTCTCTATCCACCTAACATCGTTCCAATCTATTTGCCTAACCAGTCACAGTCTCAGCAACCTTCTTTTCAAACAAGTGGTAGATTGTTTCAGCTTTTTATCCTCTGAGCTCCCAGTTCTGGAAGCTCAAACACTCCTGTGGCCACAAGCTTTTCCTCCCTTACATTCTCCCTCCCCTCCGGTCCAAGGTTGGACCAACCTGCTTTGGGGACACTGGATCCACTCCCAGTCTTTTGCTCTTTGAGCTAATCTGTTATCCAGTTGATCATCACAATTAGTCTAACTCTCTTTCTGTTTCAGTCTTTCTACATGCCCTTCCAAAACCAAGTATTCTGTATTAGTAAAGGAAAGGGAAGCTTCTGTATGTAGTCCTGAAGGTCAGTTAACCTGGGTTTTGTGAAACAGCCATAAGAAGGAAGTCTCATTTACATTTGCATTAGAGCGTGTTCAGTTGTCCAGTTCTGTTATGAACAGGATCTTGGTGGCTGTAAGAAGGCGACAGAACGCACAGTCAATGAAAGTGAAATTGAAGAATTCAGCTACAGAATATAATGAAAAGGTGTGAATAGCTGTTTTTAAGTAACTTATCCACTTGTCTAAATATGGGTTCCTATTCCCAAAGATGACTAAAAGCATAATTCCTTCCACTAAGGCCAATACACTGCCAAATTCCACATCCACCCTCCAAAGTACTAGAGTGATTGAGGAAAGAACCATAAAGAAATGGTCAGAGTGTGAAAAACTGTCTCTGAAGAACAGCCACAAGCAGGTTGAAAGCTTATTGGTAAGAATCAGAGACAGAGGTAACAAAGAGAACCTTGTAGTTGGAGGTTCTACTTACGGGCCACCCCATCAAGGGGAGTCTATTGAAGCCTTCTCACTGCAGCTAGAGGAAGCATGGCACTTGCAGACTCTTGTGTGCTGGGGGACATCAACCAGGTGCTGACATCTGCTGGAAAAGTAGCATGGTGAGCTGTAGGCAAACGAGGAGACTCCTGGAATGCATTGGGGATAACTTCTTAAGCCAGGTAATAGACAGCCCTGCAGGAAGGGATGCATTACTGGACCTGTGAGTCACCAATACAAGTGAGGTAATCAGTGATGTCAAGATTGGAGGCAGCCTGGGCTGCAGTGATCATGCACTGGTGGAATTCACAGTCCGGACGGTTATAGGGCAAGCAAAGAGTAAAGTCAGGACCCTGAATTTTAGGAAAGCAAACTTCCAGATCTTCAAGGAGTTAATCAACAGGACCCCCTAGGAAAGTGCCCTCAAGGACAAGGGAGCAGAACAGAGCTGGCAGATCTTTAAGGACACTTTCCAGAGAATACAAGAGCTCTCGATCTCCATGTATAAGAAATCAGGAAAGGAAGACAAAAGGCCAGCATGGCTGAATGGAGACCTGCTGGTCAAACTAAAGGGCAAGAAGGAAATGTACAGGCAGTGGAAACAGGGACAAGTATTCTGGAAAGAGTACAGGGATGCTGTCTGTTTATGTAGGGATGGGGTCAGAAAGACCAAGGCACAGCTGGAGTTGAATTTGCAAGGGATGCAAAGAATAATAAGGATTTCTACAGATATGCTGTAGAAAAAGGAAAAGGAAGATCAAGGAAAATGTACCCGCCTTGATGAGCAGGACTCGCAAACTAGTAACAACAGATGAGGAGAAGGCTGAGGTACTCAATGATCTCTTTGCCTCAGCCTTTACTGGAAGTGTCTGTTCCCACACCTCTTGAGGGGATGGACCTCAAGGCAGGGACCGGAGGAGCAAATTCCCTCCCACTGTAAGAGAAGATCAAGTTTGAGACCACTTGAGGAATATGAACATGCACATGTCTGTGGTACCTGATGAGATACATCCCAGGGGGTGGGGAGGGAGGGGGTGGATGGATTCAAAAAGCCACTCTCCATCATATTTGAAAAGTCCTAGCAGTCAGGTGAAGTCCCTGGAGACTGGAAAAAGAGAAACATTGCACTCATTTTAAAAAAGGGTAGAAAAGAAAATCCTGGGAAATACAGACCTTTCAGCTTCAACTCTGCGCCTGGGAAGATCATGGAACAGATCCTGACAGAAGCCATGCTAAGGCACATGGAGGACAGGGAGCTGATTCGAGACAGCCAGCATGGCTTCACCAAGGGCAAGTCCTGCCTGACCAACCTAGTGGCCTTCTAGAATGGCGTGACTACATCAATGGACAAGGGAAGAGTAACCAATGTCATCTATCTGGACTTTGGTAAGGCCTTTGACACAGTCCCCTACAACATCCTTCTTGCTCAAATGGAGAGGTATACATTTGATGGGTGAACTGTTGGGTGGATGAGGAATTGGTTGGCTGGTTACATGGAGAGGGTAGTGGTCAATGGCTTGATGTCCAGATGGAGATTGGTGATGAGTGGTGTCCCTCAGGGTTTGGAATTGGGAACAGTACTCTTTAATATCTTCATCAATGACATAGACAGTGGGATTGAGTGCACTTTCAGCAAGTTTGCAGATGACACGAAGCTGAGTGATGCGGTTGACATACCTGAGGGACAAGAAGCCATCCAGAAAGACCTGGACAAGCTCAAGGAATGGGCCCTTGTGATCCTCATGAGGTTCAACAAGGCCAAGTGCAGGGTCCTGCGCCTGAGTCGGGGCAACCCCTGTATCAATACAGGGTGGGGGATGAAGAGTTGTAGAGCAGTCCTGCCAGGAAGTACTTGGGGGTACTGGTGGATGAAAAGCTGCACATGAGCCTGCTGGACATGTGCACTTGTAGCCCAGAAGTCTAACCGTCTCCTGGGCTACATCCAAAGAAGCATGGCCAGCAGGTTGAGGGAAGGGATTGTGCCCCTCTACTCTGCTCTGGTGAGACCCCACCTGGAGTCCTGAGTCCAGTTGTGCAGCCCTCAACACAAAAAAGACATGGACCTGTTGGAGTGCATCAAGAGGAGGGCCACAAAAATGCTCAGAGGACTGGAACAGCTCTGCTGTGAGGACAGGATGAGAGAGTTGAAGTTGTTCAGGCTGGAGAAGACAAGGCTCCCGGGGCACTGATGCGGTTGACATACCTGAGGGACAAGAAGCCATCCAGAAAGACCTGGACAAGCTCAAGGAATGGGCCCTTGTGATCCTCATGAGGTTCAACAAGGCCAAGTGCAGGGTCCTGCGCCTGAGTCGGGGCAACCCCTGTATCAATACAGGGTGGGGGATGAAGAGTTGTAGAGCAGTCCTGCCAGGAAGTACTTGGGGGTACTGGTGGATGAAAAGCTGCACATGAGCCTGCTGGACATGTGCACTTGTAGCCCAGAAGTCTAACCGTCTCCTGGGCTACATCCAAAGAAGCATGGCCAGCAGGTTGAGGGAAGGGATTGTGCCCCTCTACTCTGCTCTGGTGAGACCCCACCTGGAGTCCTGAGTCCAGTTGTGCAGCCCTCAACACAAAAAAGACATGGACCTGTTGGAGTGCATCAAGAGGAGGGCCACAAAAATGCTCAGAGGACTGGAACAGCTCTGCTGTGAGGACAGGCTGAGAGAGTTGGAGTTGTTCAGGCTGGAGAAGACAAGGCTCCTGGGACACCTTATTCCAGCCTTCCCCTCCTTAAAGGGGCCTTAGAAGAAAGTGGGGACAGACTTTTTAGCAGGACCGGTTGCAATAGGACAAGGGATAATGGTTTTAAACTTGAAGAGGGTAGATTTAGACTAGTTATAAGGAAGAAATTTTTGACAATGGGGGTGGTGAAACCCTGGCACAGGTTGCCCAGAGAGGTGGTAGATGCCCCATCCCTGGAAACATTCCAGATTAGGTTGGAAGGGGCTTTGAGCAACCTTGATGATCTAGTTAAAGGTGTCCCTGCTCATCATAGGGGGATTGGAGTAGATGATCTTTAAAGGTATCTTCCCACCCAAAATATTCTATGATTCGATGATTCCATCACCAATCTGATCTGCTTCTATGACCAGGTGACCCACCTAGTGGATGAGGGAAAGGCTGTGGATGTTGTCTACCTGGACTTTAGTAAAGACTTTGACAGCATCTCCCACAGCATTCTCCTGGAGAAACTGGCGGCAGGTGACTTAGACAGGTGTACTCTTTGCTGGGTAAAGAACTGGTTGGATGGCTAAGCCCAGAGAGTCATGGTGAATGATGTTAAATCCAGTTGGTGGCCAGTCACAAATGGTGTTCCCCAGGGTTTGATTCTGGGGCCAGTGTTGTTCAATATCTTTATTGATGATCTGGATGAGGGGATCGAGTGCTCCCTCAGTAAGTTTGCAGACGACACCAAGTTGGGTGGAGTGTTGATCTGCTGGAGGGTAGGAGGATTCTGCAGAGGGATCTGGACAGGCTGAATTGATGGGCTGATGTCAACTGTATGAGGTTCAACGAGACCAAGTGCTGAGTCCTACACTTGGGTCACAACAACCCCATGAAACGCTATGGGCTTGGGGAGGAGCGGCTGGAGAGCTGCCCAGCGGAAAAGGACCTGGGGGTGGTGGTTGACAGCCAGCTGAATATGATCCCACAGTGTGCCCAGGTGGCCAAGAAGGCC
>NW_010519604.1:0-35474 GCF_000687285.1 Phaethon lepturus
TGGCCAAGAGGGCCAATGGTATCCTGGGATGTGTCACACATTAAGAAGAGTGTGACCAACAGGTCGAGAGAGGTTATCCTCCCCCTCTACTCTGCACTAGTGAGGCCTCACCTGGAGTATTGTGTCCAGTTCTGGGCTCCCCAGTTCAAGAGAGACAGGGAACTTCTGGAGAGAGTCCAAAGGAGGGCTATGAGTATGATTAAGGGACTGGAACATCTCTCCTTTTGCACCTTTTGTGCAGCAGTCTGTGTGGCCGGCCATGTCGGTGTCTTGCTTGTATGTCCATGTGTGTCTGCCTCGGGGATATGTGCTCAGCTTCACTGCCGATTAAACCTGCAAACAAGAAAGTGGCAGCCACGTCCTTCAGCCTGGGCAGAGACCCCAGGTCCCTCAGTCCCTGGGCTGGGCTCCAGCAGCTGAGCAGGAGAAGTCCTGGGCAGGAGTGGCTGGAGGAGGCAGCCATGTTCTAACATCACTTAACAGTTTGGTCCGTCAGCTGTGCTCAAGACATAACCTGGCACAGACAGCCTCCCACCTACTCTGGAGGTTTGGTACATGTACGGTAGTCAATCCAGCACCTAACTGGTAGATCATGGAATCATAGAATCTTTGGGTTGAAAGGGACCTTTAAAGGTCATCTAGTCCACCCCCCCTGCAATGAGCAGGAACATCTTCAACAAGATCAGGTTGCTCAGAGCCCCATCCAGCCTGACCTTTTTTGTATTTAGGCACAAAATATTTACCTGGGTGCAACTTTGCACATTCCTCCTCTGAACACAGCACAAAATAGTTCTTACTCTTTAACTAATGCCTTGACTACAGCAATTGTCTTCACAGTCTATTCAATCGTATTACGTGTTTATTTCTTCCTTAAAAGAATGTCAAGGTTTTCATATCATTAATTGCCTCAGCATACATGTCAACTCATTTTTCTTTAATTGCAGCCTCTCTTTGACTGACTGTATTGCTTGTGATCCACAGGAGTCTTGTGCTTTGTGTGCTAATTCACACCCCCCTCCAAGGATCACTGACCTACATATCAGTTTCTTTGCCTTTGGAAAAGGAAAGTATGGAAACTTTCCATGTATGGAAAATGTCAAGTTTCTCTGTCCTTATACAGCATACAACACAACAGAGTCCTATTCTGTTGAGCATTGTCCTGGTGACTCAACACAACACAATCACCCGTTAACATTAATAACAAAAGAGACAAATAAATTCTAATGTCATTTTGAGTTTTCTTTGGTTGAACAATATAATATCTATTCCATTTTTATTACTACACACAGGATCCTGTGAAAATAATATTCAAACATATTTTAAAGATTCAAACATGAAATAAATGATGCATTGCACGGGTATACTGATGTTTTTTAAAATAACATTAAAGTTACTGCATTGTACTGTACTTTACTCTTTAATTTTCATACATTTTTCATATTTTAAAAATCCTCTTATGACTAGCACATTTAAATAATTTTAGATGTTTCCCATTTATGAATTAATATTAAATATAATATTTTCTATAGTCAATTTGGCTAACTTACCACAGATTATTAAAAGCATTAAAACATTAAAAGCAATGTGTTTGTTGTGATACAAAACTGGCAAAAGAAGAGTACCTATCATTTTCATTTTTTTTAAATCTACATCAGCAATCCACAATCTGTTCTTAAAAAATGGAAATCATTTAATACCCCAGGATGTTGTCAAAGGCTTTTGCTGAACTCCAGTAACTTTTCTTTCATATTTTGAAATGTTAATCCATTATAGTCAGACTGCAGAAATCACACATCATTTCCTCTTGTCTCTTTTCAATATAATTGCATATTTTTAGTAGAAAATTTAATCCTCTTTATCATCATACTTACAATTTAATTTAATGGACATGAAAATTATTAGTTCTATTATTACTATTATTATTAATAGTATTTTAGTTCTCAAAGATCCCATTTCAGATCTAATATTATTGTAATAATTTAAAATCATATGTGAAGATGTTCATGTCCTTGAATGTTTACAAACTAAAGCAATAACCAGGCTTTTGGTACAGTTGGACAGGTGTAGTAGAAAATCACTGCTTTCATCATACAAACTTCTAGTATAAGGCCTATTCTGGTATCCCCACCATCCTCCAGCTTGAGAGGGTGGGTTCAAAATTGCTCAGGAAAGCATAGGAAATGATCAAGTCAGGAATACCACCACCTCTTTACAAAAAGGAGAACTCAAATCTTTTATATCGTGTTTGGTGTGAAAAATGGGTGATATTCAGCAATGGAATTTCACAGGGAACTTCAGATGGAATCCCCGTAATAAGAATTTAGGACGGTAGTATTGATACAGATAAAACAAAAACTTTCTTTCACTAAAACATCCATCAAAAACTGAGAGAAGTTTCAACTACAGTTCAATTTCTATACATCCTTGAACTTCCTGAAAGGAAAATTTACATAATGGTATAACAAATATTATTACCACTGCTGGATAGAACTTGTGGACAAATATAGGTATGTTTTGGATAACCATGTACTAATCTTTTTACAATTCATCTATTCTTACCTGAAGAGTTATCCACTAGATGTGTTCAAAATGGATTTGCATAAAATTCAAGAACTTACTACTTGTAACAGTTCATTAAAAATACTCTCTGTGACTACTGCCTGTTAATGCAAATCTATAATAACTTTTACTGTGAGCATCAAAACCCAGAAATTCTTGCTGTGTGATGGGGGCAGGGGTAGAACATGACACCAATCTGGAAAGCAGCTTGGCAGAAAAGGACCTGGAGGTCTTGGTGGACACCTGGTTGAACATGAGTCAGCAGTGTGCCCTTGCCACAAAGAAGGTGAATGGTATCCTGGACTGCATTAGACAAAATATTGCCAGCAGGTTGAGGGAGGTGATCCTTTACTCAGTGCTGGTGAAGCCACACTAGGAGCACTGTGTCCTGTTCTGGGCTCCCCAGTAAAAGAGAGGCATGGACATAATGGAAAGAAGCCAAAGAAAGTCCACAAGGATGATGAAAGGTCTGGAGCATCTCTCCTGTGAGGAAAGGCTAATGGACCTGGTACAGTTGAACCTGGAGAAGAGAATGCTTAGGGTGATCTCATCAATGTGTATAAATACCTGAAAGGAAGGTGCAAAGAGGATGGAGCCAGGCTCTTTCCAGTGGTGATCAGTGACAGGACCAGAGGCAATGGGCACAAACTGACACGCAGGAGGTTCCCTCTGAACATCAAGAAACATTTTTTCACTGTGAGGGTGGCCGAGCACTGGCACAGGCTGCCCAGGGAGGTTGTGGAGTCTCCGTCCTTGGAGGTGTACAGAAACCATCTGGACATGGTCCTAGGCATGTGGCTCTAGATGGCCCTGCTTGAGCAGGGAGTTGGACCAGATAATCTCCAGAGGTCCCTCCAACCTCAATCATTCCGTGATTCTGTGGTGTTTGTGGTGGGCAGGAGTTTTTTTTCTCTATAGTCAGCACAGAGACCTTCATTTATGCTGTGTCTATGGAAATACATTTGTTGAAAGAACAATAAAAGTTCTTTCAGGCTTCCCAAACACCTTTTTACTTGCTAAAACCAAAAAGTTTCTTCCTACTGTATAATTGTAGGATACTAATGTGGTTTTGAATCTGAGGGAGCTACACACATATTTGACCTTAAACATGGAGTCAAGCATTTGCTGAATAATGATGAGCATACACTTCAAGTTAAGGACATAAGTAATTGCTTTACCATTCAAAACAAAAACCAAACCAAACCAAACCACTGTGTTATACTGTCTCTTGTTAGGGCATCATTCTATAGTTTCTTTTGTGGAGTGTGCCTACAACTTGCCTTATTATTTCTGTATCCATTTTCACATACTGAAAAGCAATGACTGTCAAATATTCTTTATTCTCTGTTTGCTTTTTTTGTTATATATACATTTCACTTCACCTGTGCATTTGACTTCATTAAGGAATTTCACTCTGCATATATGCACTGTGTATATCTTAGCACTGCAGAAAGCTGGAGCAAGGAAGAATGTTGTTGCTTAATTATTTAGACAGTATTTCTTCAAGATAGGATATTACACCTATAATTTATAATGTGCACCAATTGCCAGTTGCTTTTTAAGGTGGTAATAAAAAGCTGAGGCCTGACTGCCCATGAGAAACTGTCACACTCCTTTTTGATATCTCAAGAATGACACTGAGTTTCCTCTGCTCTGAGAAAACTCGTACATTAAGACTTAAAAGTACACTGTCAAACACTTCTCTCTGTGTGAGACAGGGGGACTGAGTAAAATGGGACCACAGAAGGCGAAGGATGAGCTTCATTTCAACAGCCTGTGAGTTCTTTCAGTGCTGTATTTATTTAACAGAGATACAATTATCATTCTGCACCTGGACCATCCTACAGATATTTAAAAATAAATATGAATAGCCACATTCTTTAAAAGGGTATCATTAAAAGTTGAGGGGGTTTTTTGTTTCAAGATTTAATGCACTGGTATATTTATGGCCTCGTACTATTATTTAACCATAAGCAGCAAGACTTCACCTTTACAATTTTCAGATGAATATTAACTGAAACAAATCAGAAGTGAGGACGTTTCCACAAAGAAAGGCCATTACATCCCTCACTGGCTCTCTAGTTAGGTCATGCATGTAACTTATACTTATTGGAGCCCTCTTTCCATCTCTTGGGTGTTTCATTTTAAGTAAGATGGAGAATTATGTACTTGGTAACTGCTGAAGGTCAAAGATAAATATGCAGAGCAGCCGAACATTGTGCAAATATCTAACTGTGCAGTCACTGTAGGTTTTTAAACAGATTTTCTGTCTCTCAGCTGCCTAGCTACATGAAAGTAGTTAAGACAGCAAAGAAAAATAGTTGACACTGACAATCCACTCATTTAGCTTAAGCTACTGCACATAAAGAAGTACTTCAATAAAAGCAAACACAAGCATCTGAACATCTAGTAAAGAGATTGTAGACATATCAAATGATTTTGGATACTTTTTTACCTTTGTAAGACATTAGGAAACAATTCAAACATGTACTGAGGCATTGGCACTGACGTCCTCCTACTTAAAAATTGATCCATTAGTTTAACGGCACAATTCATACAATGATGTGGTGAAGTTTGTGGATATATAGCATAAGCCTGGCATGTCCTATTTGAAAGAGTCCTGAGTAGCATGCAGCTGATCCAGTTTCGAAATGGTATATGTGTTTCCTAGTACTGGGAGACCACAATTCTTCAAATCTACCTTCCAGAACCAGCATTACTAAACCACCCATAATCTTCCCTTTAGTACTCCTCCATATGGAAAGTTTCCATAACAGTCTACAACACTAGGCATTTCATATGGATGTTAAAGCTACTGAGAACATTTTGGAAATTCAGTGAAAGTATAAGATATTCACTCTTTTGAGTACACAACAAAATAGTTCAAATTTTTGTTGCCTTTGTGGAGCGCACTTTTTTATAAACCAAAGACAAATTTTCCTCCAGAGAAATGAAGAAAACCTCAGGCATGATCAAGATTTCCTAAATAAATGATGAGACATATTGAATACAAAATATGAAAGATATGAAATACAATCCTACATGTGTGTCACAAGTTATTAGTCTTTGATCACATTTCAGAATGTTTTGGGTTTCTTCAGTGTGGGGGGAATTTTTCCCCCTCAAAAATCCTGTTCTATGAGACTATTATTTTGCCAATAAATAACACCAAATCTATATTTAGAATCAAAACTCTTTGCTGAAATGTGAATTTTCCAAAATTTCATAGAAAGGCATTTTGGTCCATCTCTCAGAAATGAGTAGGTATGCAAGCACATGCCTGTGATCACAGAAGGCCAAGAACAAAATTTTGTTACAACATCTTTCAAAAATATATTTTCTCTCCCTAGTTCAGACTAACCCCATTTTCTGCTTAAGTTCTCACTACCTTTAACTGGTCTGCATTCATCTACAGGACATTGAAAAATGGTAGCATGCAGTGATCAGATAACCCCTTACACTAGAACCTACAGGAGGGAAGTGGTGGGTCATATGCAATAGGACAGGGTTGCTCCTGTATTATACAGATATTTTTCTGTCTTTTGCAGAACTTTGTATCCTTTGCAAATGAGAGAGTAGTGAAAAGGAGCTGGAGGAGGAGTTGACCCTTCTCTGCTCTATAATAGCAAAGAAATTGCAGGAGGAAGATGAAAGGAAACAACAAAAGGATCAATTCTGCCAGGCATGGAACTGTTGCTGAAGTCATTGAGTGCTCTGGTTAATCTCAGCTACAAGTGAAAGTGATCAACATCAGGGACAGAATTGGGCCTTTATAGAACCCTAACAATATAATAGGAAAGATTTGCTAGAAAGAAAACATCGTCATAAACAGGAAAATAGCACAGAGGCTGGAAAAGGACATGAAATTTGGAGAACAATAGTGCCATTACAAGTGGCTCCAATAAATAACATTAAGTTGATAGCAGGGGAATGAAAAATAATCAGGGCTCACAACAGTAGTTTTTTCATGTATACAATAGAAGAGGTGTGTCCCACTGGAAGATCACTAATTATTAATAAACTCTAGCTGACCCTATCTATGACATCCAAAATCCAGAGGCATTAATGAATTTAAATTAAAACTGAAAATACTCTTTCTTTTCTGAATGAGGAATAATCTGATAAAGGACATGATTCTCCTGGCACATCAGCTCTTCCCGTGTTTGACTCTGATGACTTTAATAGGTCAGTTCCTTGTTTGCACTGCTGACACCAGAAAAAAGACTGATGCTTGGCAATTATGTAGGGCAGAGAACATAGACATGTTTTACACATAACCATGAGTTGCCATACAATACCTTTTCCATTAATTTTTTCAGTAGGTTTCTCTAAGCTTTAGAACAAATCATAATTTGTTGCAAATTTGAGATGTGGAGAAGATCCTCACAATCTGGATTTTAAAAGGGATATGTGCTGCAGGATAGAATCCAGTTATGGGTCTCAATAATGTCTTAGATATTCATTGTAGGTAATGAAAGCGGCAAGGGAAATATCAGGGCATTTTTCCTATGTTTTTTCTATGAAACATAAGTTTTCTATGTCTCTCATCTTTTTTGCTCACGGCAGCCTCACTCCTATGAATAGAATAACATTTGGATAAAGAGCTCATTGAAGACTGTAATGAGCCTGGTTTTTTGGAATGGAAGGAAAAAATTGCTCTCATGAATAGATCTTTTTCTAAGAAGGGAACAGGTTACTTCCCCTTTAAGTTGAGCTAGTGAGTGTCACAAAAAGAGTAAACTTGATCCACGCACTTGGGTTTCACTGGCCCAGTAAATGACATGCTTTTAACCTTTCTTTGACTATAAGGGACACATAGAAAGATGTAGTCCTTAGTCCTTCAAGTGAATTTGAGCCAAAAATATGTCCTCTCCATATCTGCAAAGACATGTGTTAGCAAATTAACAAGGTATTTCCCTTGGTTTATTTTGTATCTGTCCAGCAAATAGGTATAGATTAAAACTGTTGCCTGTATTTGAAAAGAAAAATACAAACTTTTAATTTGCAGAACACTTCAGTCTGATTCTCTTACCAATATTAGCCTGTGATGATTCTCAATCAAACCTTCCACAGGGTACGCATAAACGCATAATTTCAGCAGACTGTGTGTGTCTTCCTCAACACAGTAGGTCTGGATATAATCCACTTGTAATTGCTGAATATTTTGGCTATCTTGCATTTCTAATCCTGGCCAGCTTGAGAAAGCATAATAACAAGATATTCTAGAATTGCAGATACATAGTCTAAATCATGCAGAGGCAACAACCAGAAACTGATATCTAATGATAGTTATAGTCATTTGGGATTATTTATTATATTAATAACCCTAGCCACTTAATCCTACCATTTCAGGACAGATTCATCTTGACTACTTTTACTACTTACTACTTATCCACTTACTATATCTATCTGCTTACTACGATCTAACTGTGTAGGTTCTTGTAGAGTCAATGGAGAGAAGATGGATAACCATACCTTAGACTAGACGTTTAGTTAGTGCTTTAAAATGAGCTCTTTAACTTATCCCTCCATTCAAGGGTGTTTATTCTCTAAGTCATGCAAATATATTTCATGTGTCATTCTTTTCAAGCGCTCACTGAAATGTTATGTTTTCTAATGTTATGCTTCTTTTTCTGGGAACTGTGATTTGATCACAGCTAAGCAGAGGGATACTCAGCTATGTTTTCTGCCTGCGTTGCAAGAGAATGTGACATTCAAAATCTGCTGCCAAAAATATTCTTCTGATACATGCTTTCCTTTTTATATCTATGCTAAATTAAAGAATGTAGTGACAAGTGTAACATGTAACCAAAACTTGTCATGTTAAGCATATGAAATAAACTGTTCCTTAGGGCCTTACAATGTTATTAAAATATTATAGGAATAATAAAAAGTAATACTTTTGTGAGTGGAACAAGACTTACAGTATTGTGGAATTTATAGAGGTTTTTTTAATTTAGAAAATAATAATTTTAGGAACTTTTAAATTCTTTACTCTTCTTTCTTTCATGTGGATTTAAATGTTTTCATCTATCCTTTTACCAAAGGGATTTTGGTATATATTACCAAATATATGCCTGATAATTGAATTATTTTAGTTTTCTCATGAATGAAATGCACTAAAAATAAATGCAGTTTTAAAGTCAGTATCTCATATTTAGATGTGTTTCAGCATTTTACTGAGGTGTGTGATTAATTTCAATATCTACTCTGAATCCATTAATCCCTTAGTAATTTCAAATGACTACTCTTTGTTCTCTTTGTAGTTGGTGGAGAAAATATTTTTTTTGTATTTTATGATTCATCACATCCATTTTAAGCATCAACTTTAGTAAGACATGTATCATGCCCAAACACCGTTGACTATATTAATTCGGTTAGCTCATTCAGATATAGACACCTGCGTTATAGATGTTTTCAATGTTTGTTATGACATGGTGTCTGTGGCATATTAAATATAGATACAGTCTATGGCCTTACTTTTCCAGTAGTATTGAACTATAAGATTCTGAAAATACTGACCTGCAATCTCAGAAAATATTTTCAGCTCTTATACATGATGTATATTTAAAGCACTAGTCTTTTTATTTTTCATATCACAATACTTTAAGACCAAACTTTTTCTCTTTGAATTGACAGCAAAAGTTTCATTCTTCTTCTCTCTTACTCAGCAAAATATCCTTCCTATTAATCCTCACGATATTCACAATCTCAAAAAAATGGAGCCGCTGAGAACTCTAGGTGCTGTCCAGGCCCTTGATCTGACCATGTCATGTTCGTTGTACCTTTCCATTTGCATCATCTTCGAGGAACAAAGTTGAAGTTTCTATTTATCTCCCCTTTCTTTCTTTACATCGTCTTTTTTACTTTTTGTTTTCCCTCTGATTCTAGTTTTGGTATCTTCTCAGGTATCCATAGTGCTCCTCACACTTAAATGCTCTTTTATTTCATAACGCTCAAGAAAAGCCAGTAAAACCACCCACTTCAGTACTGCAACTCACTGAAGTCATAAAAAACATTTTTCTGTAAGTTTTGGAAAATTTAGTCTGTTTTTCTTCTCCAATTTTGCAAAACCTTCTCAGATCTCAAACGTTCCCATAATGGTTCCTTAATTAAAATTTTATTTTGAAAACTGCTGTTCATCTATTTTACTCACTTTACAAAATATTATTTTTTACTTAGTTACAGGAGACAGTGCTATGGATAAGTGTAGCAGGCTTATGCTGCTATGGATGCTATCTATGGGAATAAACAGGATGATGGATATTATAGCATATTTTAACATAAAAAGTATTTGTTTATTTATTTGATATTATTTATTATATTACTTCTTTTTTATCATCATCTCCCATTTCTTCATCTCTGTCTTTTTTGATTTTACACACTTCAGACCAGATATGAGTTAAAGCTAACTTTAATGTTCTGTGCTAACTTTATGCTTTGAAGTAGCCTGGCATATTTTAAGTATTATTGCATCAGAGGTATATGATAACTGCTAATAATGAGAAAGAAATACATGAATGAATGAGCTTCTCATCAGGAATATTTTATAATAAAAACAGTAAACATTAAAAAAAAGTAAAGTAAAAAAGTAAACAGTAAAATTCATGGAGCTTGAAAATAACAGCTTCAACAAACAGATGGCTTAAGCCATTGAAACAGACTTGCTATGTTATAAAAATACATGAATAACAGAAGTTATAGTTACTGAATTAATAAAATTAGAATATTTGTTTAAATTATGCTATCATTAACATATAAATACTGTTATTAATTTATTTTTTAAATTAGCAGTAACAATAGCAATAGTAATAATACAAATTGCCTTCCATCAAACCAGGAAATATATTAGACAAAGTCCAGGATCTCTATAGTATAGGCCTTTTTTACATCAAGATTTCATATCATAGAATCCAGGTACAGGGATTTTCTTATGCATTTATGGTCAGATTCTTTAATATGCAGCATACCTCATGTCGTTCATGTGAGGAATAGATGGAACAACAGGGTACAATCCATCCTAAGCTGTATTATCACAATACTTAACCAATGCTATTGTTGATATTTTGTTAAAACTTTCAGGAAGTCCTGTAGAATTATGATGACATGTGGAATATATGTCATGCTTTTTGTACCCCATGATTGATACACCTTTGTCAAATCTAATGTAGGTCAAATAAAATAAGTTACTTACATGTTCAGTTAAGGATTGACATTATCTAAATTTATTGCAAAAATGAAGGAACTGGAATATTTTGGGTTAATTATTCTGATCATCTATTATTGCACAATTTGGAAATGTTAAATTACTTGTAATCATATTAAAATCGTATTGCCAATTACTTGCAATCACAAAACCCCACATATTTTCTCCTTCCTTATGACAGACATGTGTTTGTCATTTAGGGCTTAATTTCTTGCTGTTTTATTCCTCTTTTACAGTACTACAACTCTAATATGAAATTAATTTAACACAAGAACACACTTTGCTTCAGCACAGTTCTCCAATATGTGCTTAAATTTCAGCAGTTGGGTAAATATGCTCAATCAGAACCTTTATTCACGGAGTCTGCTTAAACTCAAAGGTGTTCTTCAAAAAAATTCCACTTTGGAAAAAGTACAAGCTAAAAGCAATGCGTATTATTTGATGCTGTCAGAAATAGAGTATATCTATTGCAGGCTAGGGGAAATCAATTGCTGTGAGTTCCCGCCATACTTGTCCCCTTGTAGCTCATAACACATGCTAAGCACAAGTGGTCAAGCATGTTGTACTGCTCACAAGAGATGTTTGAGAACATTGTCACATTTAGAGAAACAGTATAATATTAAACATTCTGCATCAACCCTGGTTTTTGGAAAACAAAAACAATTCTTCATGTAAGGAAGATACAAGTTTAGCAACTTGTGGCATAATCCAAGAGACTGAGCAGTAAATGACTGCTGAATATTGCATGAACTTACAAATGTGGCACAAGAACATCAGTGTAGCAGCAACACAACTTACTCTTTAAGACTGAATGAATTTAAGCTACTTCTCATTTCACTACTTATTTTTTATATTCCTAATAATTATTTTACACTTTCCTCATTTTTATTCTACTTTCTCCTTCTGATATAGTTGAGTCATGGGTCTGGATTTTGTACATATATACAGAAATGCCAAAGAGACTCACAAACATGTTTCATTCTACTATGTGATAAGACCCTTTGTTATGGAAACTACATGGACTACTATTTTCAGCACAATTTTTATTTAAGTGTTAGCAACATGAAAAAAATAATCACATGTTCTGTAGTTCAATACTCCTGTATAAACTGGAACCCCACTTGAGAACAGAAACAGAAAGATGTCTAACTGGAACTCTAATTTAAAATTATCATAGATTCAGGTTATATTGATGCCAAGGTACCAGACAGATTGACCATTTGGAGCATTTGCTCCAAATCTCCCAACAAAAATCTAACAACAAAGGATTAAAGTGGAATGAACCAATATATGTGTATTTCAAGTAATCAGTCAGGTGGGATTTTTAGTTAAATATAACTAACTGGGACTGAGGTTCTTGCTTTATGTCACTCTGAGGGAGACTAAGAACTCCAGAACTATTAATCTGAAAGCTTTCCCTCCTTTCAGGCAGTTGTAGAGAGCGATAAGGTCTCCCTTCAGCCTCCTCTTCTCCTGAATAAACCACCCCAGTTCCCTCAGCCACCCCTCACAGGACTTGTTCTCCAGACCCTTCACCAGCTTCATTGCCCTTCTCTGGACATGCTTCAGCAACTCAACATCCTTCTTGTAGTGAGGGGCCCAAACTCATGTTTGACCAGCTTCTATGATGAAATGACTGGCCTGGCAGATGAGAGATATACAGTATATATTGTCTACCTGGACTTCAGTAAGGCTTTGCACAATATTTGCCATAAGATCCTCATAAACAAAATGTTGGTGTATGGACTGGATGAACAGACAGTGAGGTAGATAAAAATCTAGCAAATGTCCAAACCCAGAGTAACAGTGGCATGAAGACTAATTGGAGACCAGTAACAAGTAATGTAACCCAGGGGTCAATAGTGGTCATCTTCATTAATGACCTGGATTATGGGACAGGGTCCCCCACCAAGTTTGCTGACAACACAAAACTGGGAGGAGTGGCTGATATGTCAGAGAGTCATGCTGCTGTCCAGAGGGACCTTGACAGGTTGGAGAAATGGGCTGACAGGACGGTCAACAAGTCCTGCACCTGGGGAAGAATAACCCCATGCACCAATGTATGATGGGGGACACCCAGCTGGAAAGCAGCTCTGCAGAGAAGGACCTGGGGGTCCTGGTGGACGACACCTGACCATGAGTCAGCAACACACCCTTAGCAAAGAGCGCCACTTGCCTGTTGGGTTGCATTATGCAGAACATTGCCAACATCAGGGGTCGTGAACCACAGTTGAAACACATGAAGGATGTAGACCCATTCTCCAACCGTGTGTCTCCAATTTAGCTGTACAGATACTATCAGAGACTGTGCCAAAAATCTTGCTAAATTCAAGGTAAATTCCATCCACTACTGTCCCCTCATCCATAGAGCTAGTCACCTCATCATAGAAGGCGATCAGGTTGGTCAGGCATGATTTACTCTTAGTCATGCTGGCTGTTCCCAGTTGTCCAGCCCTTCATGTGCTTGTCCACACCTACAAGGAAGATTTCCTTCTCAACGTTCCTACTGACGGAAGATAGGTTGGTCATTATCCACTTTCTTCATTATAAGCTTGATGTCTGCCTTTTTCTATCAATCAGGAACCTTTTCCAGTCATGATAAACTTTTGAAAATGATAAAAAGTAAGCTTACAACTGTATCAAACAAATCCTCAGTACCTTTGGATTCATTTCATCTGATCCCACGGACTTGTGTACATGCATCTTGCTTAAGTGATTCTTAACTTGATCTTTCTCTAGTGTGGGTAATATTTCACTCCTACAGACTGCCACCAGCTACAGAAAACTGAGGATCTGAGGGTATACCTTAACAGTTAAAAATGTCACTTGTTTTAGAAATTGTGAGGGGAAAAAAATGAAGAAAACAAACTGGTGCACAGATTGTGTTTATTCTGCATGATTATACTCTGCCATGTGAGAGTCATCACAGCAGTTAAAGAAGGTGTAAAGAATCTACATCCAAAAATGAATTTGTGCTGTAAAAGAATGAAAATAAATGCAACTAGTACAATTAGTGGACTCATTGTACATAATCCTTATTTTGGCATGCCTCTCTTTAATTACATTATGCAAAACAAAGACAATCACAGAGGCAACACGTCTCTTATCCTTCAAACTGTGTTCTAGTTGGCATAAATCACAGTGTACTTTTAAACGTTTACAGACAAAGATCTCCCAGACAATGATCATTTGCTCTAACATAAAGGAGAAAAATAAAAATTATGATTTTTATTTTAGCTTTTATTCTGCTATCATAACCACTATGTGCTAATTAAAAACTGTTATGGATAGAGTAGACAGTATGGAGAGGCAGTCAGTTCTTCAATATATAAATTTGTATCTATTGATAATGGTCAAGAATATCACTTCAATGAAAATTCCTCCTTTGGCAGCTTATTGCCAAATAGAGCAAATATGTCAAAAAGTTCAGAATAAGATTGAGAAATTAAGCTCCCTAAAGCTACCAGAATGTGGATCTGCTTTTTTGTCTTCCACTGTCATCCCCTTGCATATTCTTGCTTTTTACTTTTGTGAAGAAGCTTCTCTAGCATTCTCAAGATTGAATCCATTTAGGACTTAACATATATAGGAATTTCTCCAGGAATTGATTAGATAAAGACAGTAGTTTTCATTAGTATTTCCAGAAAATTACTTTTTTAAACCAGAAGTAGCTAAAAAAACATATATGCAGAAAATGCTGTTTTCATGCAATAAAAAATGTTTTGCAGAAATGTGTCATATTGATCACAAAATCAGTATCAAAAGGAAACCTTTTGACTTTCTCATTTATATCACTAGTGTAAAAAAATTTTATTTCACTAATGTAGAAATATTTTGTTTTATATTTATTTTTTCATATTCTTTTTGTATCTGAACATGTCTTTCAATTCTTCAGAATCAAATCTTTCATGTTTCTGAAGAGATCTTTTTTGTTGCAAATTTCATTCCATAAAAAGACTTAATTTTGAGCAGTTCATTCCAATTTGCAACAAAAGAGGATGCAAAAACAGAAGCTTGAGGTTTTTACTTGCTTTATTTACCATCAATTCATGACTAACAAAAATTTGAAAAAGTATATATTTCAAATTTTTCTCAGCTGGCAGCAGGGAGAGATGTAACCTTATCTTCATTCTCACTTCAGCCTTCCCTGTCCTCAAATTCCACTACTGTGTAGATTTGGAGATGTACCAGAAAGTCTTAGTACTTAGCAGTTACAACCTTTAGGATCTGTCTAGCTGTCTAAGGTTTAGTAATGTATGTATGCCTGTGGGTTTGCTAAACAATTGTCACTTTCCCAGTAAACTACACTTAAATGCAATTAGCTGGAGAGCAACTAACACTGTTCCTTTCGCCACTATAGGCAAGGTTTTTGATATCATTCCAGGAAACTTTGCCACTGACAGATTGCTTGATAGTTCTGGGAATAAAGTTCAGCTCCAGTACACTGGGCTTCCCAATACCATAATGAAATTCCTGGAAGTGCCTTTTCAGATAGAAGTACTTAACAGAACAACATAAAAACAGGAAAATGCAAATAACATATCTGAGATAGACATGTTATTACAAGTGCCTCAAAGTTCAGGGACATTGTACTGAGAATGCCACTAATCTATCTCCAGATCAGTAACTTGTCTTCTAAATGCAAAAATGTATCTGAAAACAAAGGCATTATAGACTCATACATCAGTCACAGAAATATTCAAGCCAATGACTTACGTTTTCTAGATGGATTATATTAGCATTGCCTGAACATCTGCACACCTTGTGATCCTGCTTCACCATTTTGCTGTTGAGGAGCTAAAGCACAATGAGGTACTAGGCATTAGTACCCCATTAAAGCATTTATGTATGATGGTACTCACTGTTCACAGCGCGTATCTCTTACATACTGGAAACTGATGAAATCAGCTTGAAAGATGGATAAGAGTGAGAAATTCTCTAGTTACTAGGGCTCTAGTAACTTGGGTGTGCACCCAAATATTGTGGCACTGCATAAAATGTGGATACTGTTGAAACCTGTGGTGCCAACTCAATTAGGAGTGCCTCAAGGATGGGCACTAATTCATCTCTTGCTTGGAAGATACAGAGGAACGCTTATGTTTTGGCCCCACCAAGGCTTAAGGGTCATAGCTGTTCAACGTCTCCAAATATAGATGATTCCAGGAATAGTCTGGAAAATGTCATCAGGCACTGAGGAAATTGTATTCACTGGTTGATAACTAAATTGGATTTAGGTGCTGAACATGGAAATTCTCATCTGAGCTCTATAAAGCTTAGGTATCTGGTCAAAGGCAACCTGCTATCCATACTGTAAAGAAAAGATTTGAACCAGTATCTCTCAGAACTGAAGTCAGTGTCTTCACACTCTTAGATCAAACATCCTAGCAACATTTACATGCTGAATAATTCTACCATGGCAAAATGTCTGCTTCCACCTGAAATACATTTTCAGAGGATTCGGAAAAAATCAGATATCTGCATAGTCAGAGTGACATGCTCACAGATGGAGGGAAAGGATGCTGCGTGCAGTTTCCTGCTGCAGTAAGATATGGTGCAAAGAGGACTATTAAGGGAACAGAAGACTGAGGAACAGAGCAACATAAATGTCTTGCAGATTGGCCTCAAAAAAGCCTTAAGTGGGTCCCACCCACAAGGTTAAATTCAGAAGAGGTGTCATGTATAGCAAAGTATGGTAGGAACTTTTTGCTTCAGAAAATTATACCTCTCCTTGCACTAGATGCCCAGGAAAAGCTAGATATTTTTGTCTGCCTGTTCACAGAAGTGAACCAAATCCAAGTCCACCACTAAACCATGTCACTAAGCACCACATCTACATGTCCTACAAATACCTCCAGAGATGGTGACTCAACCACTTCCCTTGGCAACCTGTTCCAAGGCTTGATAACCCTTTCAGTGAAGAAATTTTTCCTAATACCCAGTCTAAACCTCCCCTGGAGCAACTTGAGGCCGTTTCCTCTTGTCCCGTCGGTTGTTACTTGGCAGAAGAGACTGACACCTACCCCACTACAACCTCCTTTCAGGTAGTTGTAGAGAGCTATAAGGTCTCCCCTCAGCCTCCTTTTCTCCAGGCTAAACAACGCCAGTTCGCTCAGCTGCTCCCCATAAGACTTGTGCTCTAGACCCTTTGCCAGCTTCATTGCCCTTCTCTGGACACAGTCCAGCATGTCCATATCTTTCTTGTAGTGAGGGGCCCAAAACTGAACACAGGATTCAAGCAGCGGCCTCACTAGTGCTGAGTACAGGGGCACGATCACTTCCCTACTCCTGCTGGCCACACTATTCCTGATACAGGCCAGGACGCTGTTGGCCTTCTTGGCCTCCTGGGCACACTGCTGGCTCATGTTCAGCTGGCTGCTGACCAACACCCCCAGGTCCTTTTCCACCAGGCATCTTTCCAGACACTTTTCCCCAAGCCTTTAGCAATGCATGGGGTTGTTGTGATCCAAATGCAGGACCCAGCAATTAGCCTTGTCAAACTTCATGCAATTGGCCTCCAGCCCATCGATCCAGCCTGTCCAGATCCCTCTGCAGAGCCTTCCTGTCCTCAAGGCAGTTCAACACTCCCACCCAACTTGGTGTCATCTGCAAACTTACTGAGGGAGCACTCAATCCCCTCATCCAGATCATTGATAAAGATACTAAACAGAACTGGCCCCAGTACTGAGCCCTGGGCAACACCACTTGTGACCAGCTGCTAACTGGATTTAACTCCATTCACCGCAATTCTTTGGGGCCGGCTACCCAGCCAGTTTTTTACCCAGTGAAGAGTACATCCACACAAGCCTTAAGCCACCAGTTTCTCCAGGATAATGTGTGGGAAATGGTGTCAAAGGCTTTACTAAAATCTAGGTAGACAACATCCACAATCTTTCCTTCATCCACCAAGCAGATCCACCTTGTCATAACAGGAGATCAGGTTAGTCAAGCAGGACCTACTTTTCGTAAATCCATGCTGACTGGGCCTGATCACCTGGTTGTCTGGTACGTGTCACATGATAGCACTCAGGATGACCTGTTCCATAACCTTCCCTGGCACCAAGGTCAGGCTGACAGGTCTGTAGTTTCCGTATCCTAATTCCAGCCCTTCTTGTATATGGGTTTCACATTTGCTAACCTCCAGTCAACTGGGCCCTCCCTGGTTACCCAGGACTGCTGATAAATAATTGAAAGTGGCTTGGTGAACAATTCTGCCAGTTCCCTCAGTCCCCTCTGGTGGATCCCATAGACTTGTGTGTGTCTAAGTGGTGTAGCAGGTTGCTAACCATTTCCCCTTGGATTATGGGGGCTTCATTCCATTCCTCATCCCTGCCTTCTAGCTCAGGGGGAGGGGTACCCAGAAAACAACTCGTCTTACTATTGAAGACTGAGGCAAAGAAGGCATTAAATACCTCAGCCTTTTCCTCAGCCTTTGTCGCTATGTTTCCCCCCACATCCAATAAAGGATGGAGATTGTCCTTAGCCGTTCTTTTGTTGCTGATGTATATATAGAAGTGTTTTTAATTGTTTTTTACGGCAGTAGCCAGATTAAGTTCTAGCTGGGTTTTGGCCTTTCTCATTTTCTCCCTGCATAACCTCCGTCCTTCAAGGAGCAGGAAAGCTGATGAGACAGGCAGACTTAAGACAAACAGGAAGAGCTGTGAATGAAACAGGTGAATAACTTCTCCAGCAGTACTTCACTTTAGTCTCCACTGTTTCCACAGTTCTAGGTCTAGGCGGAGTTTTGTTGAATTCTGTTTGTATATATTTTTATTGAGCCTTGAATTCTGTATAGTAAAAGTCTGATGAAACTAGTTTACTTTTAAAGAAGTAAAGTCACTGCTTTTATGCCTATTCTGGTATTTTACATAGCTTGAGGAACCCTTAACAGATGTGCTAAGTTCTTTAAAAAGTTGGAAGATGATGGAAGATATAAAGGAATGTTCATGAATATCTAATTAAATTTAGGGACTATAGTAATTTTCATTATATTTATTTTGCTAATCAGAGATATTGGGAGTTGCATCCATTTATTGAGAGCTTGACAGGTTTTATCTAAGAACGTTTTATAATTCAGATCATATATTAACTCCTTGCTTGAGGTAATAAATATTCCTAGGTTATTTAACATGGAAAGCAACGTCTGTTACCCAGCTGAAAGCCGGCAGAGCATATTCTGGAGGAATAATTTTGTAGAGGACAACACCCTTCTTCTCTCCACCCAATTAAATCTAAGGTTTAAACAAGAAAAAATCTTTGTTTAATATTTTGAGTTGGAGGAACAGAAGACTAGAGAAAAATCCTTCCACGTATTATTTTGATCCAAATTAATATTAATTTTCTTTATTTTACAACATGTTTCTAGAAGCCCAGGAACTCCTAGAATCTAAAGAAAAGTTGATGATTTTGTCAGGAAAAAAAAAAACTGTCCTTTTTTTTTAACTACCTCTTTTTTTTTTCCTGATGTCCTATCTTGCTACACACTCAGAAATATGACAACAGCTGACAGAGTCAGTAGTGCAAAAATGCCCAATTCACTTAGTTTATTGGAGGGTAGAAATATTCATGCAGGGAATCCACTCATGTTTAAGTCTGGACTAGTGTTCAATTATTGCCCACAGCTATGTTACACATCTTTGTAGTAATGAAGTGTTTATTTTTTAATTTTTTCCTAGTGCCATTCTAGAATGAAATTCCACACCTCAAATATTTCCTGTTTCTTCTTGCTGGATCCCCTCATGCATTTTGCCATCACATATGATGACCATAGAATAACGTAGGGATCTTAGTAGGAATGAACGCCACTTTACTGAACCAGATTCACACAGTACAAACCAGCTGTTTGCATGGAGATTACATCAGTGTAATCTGTCCTCACGGGTGAGCGGATGCCTGAATCCTCCTGTGAACTGACTACACAGCTGCTTTGAATTGCAGTCCCAGTGATGCAAGTTAGGGATGTAACTCAGTAGGTTATTCTTCCCAGTACCAGTATCAAGCAACTAAGATAGGTCACATTCCTGATTCTTAACCTGAAAAACTGGAGTGCAAAGAAGAGGGTATTCCACTCTCTCAGTGTTGTGTTGTTTTTTTTTTTAAATACTAAAAATCCTTTGTATTTTGCAAGTGGAAGTTTAATTGATTGCAACTGGCCGTTTGCTCCTCTCAACATGTTACTGTGCAAATTTGTGAGGCAGGTAGGTAATACACACTCCCACTGTTCTGGTACTTGCATCTCTCTGTCACAAAATTGACGTACACAAGGCATCAACAGTTTGAGCATAGCTATACACAGATGTTGACATGTGCATACAATATGAATGTTAAAATCTTAACAACCGTATTTCAAACAGCCGCAATGTTGAATAGTCGTCTTAACATTTTTAGTAGCTGTCCTTGAATGATGTTTTTGCACTGTGTTCTCACCAGAGTCCTTTTCAGTTGATTGCTTTCCCCCTGCCCCAAACACAGCACTCCATAATATGTACCAATGAGAGAGGAAATGGTGATATAAACGCTAATATGCATAGTCTTGGATAGAATAGTGCTCTGGGTATACAAATATGCTTTTCTAGCACAGATTTGAGACTAATTAAACATCAGTTGTGTTGTAAAACACTCTCAGGATCATTCTGCCTTTAAGTGTTATCAAGACTTTTTAAAGCTCTCAAAGTGGCACTAAGCAGAGAAACTTACACATTTAAGCACTGTTCTCTTTTCATCATTTTCTACTGAGGTCTCCTGGTTATTTAATTTTCAGAAAGACTGCAGTGAGTATTCGTTCCTTGAGCACATTTTGCAGCTGTCCAGCTTTAATTGGCAAATTCTACTAAAATAAAAGTAGTATAGTAGTGAACAAGCACCAAAAGAGAAGTAGTAGTGTTAGAACCTTGATAAGCATGTTGAGAAGCAGCTGATAGTATTTCACAAAAATCTTGCACATCTTCACACTTCAGTGTTGGGAAGGGAAGCATTTTGCTAAGACCCTAATGAATCATTTGCAAAACACATGGAATGAAGCTTATACCTTGCTGGTAATGCACACACATTAATTCTTTAACACTGTTATTTTCATGGAAGATTAATAATTCAAGGATAAATGTATTGCTTTAATATTGCTCTTCCCTTGACATTCACTTAATAAAAACACAAATCATTGAGTGTTAGTAGCACACAACAAATATTTAAAACTAACTTTCAAGTTTATTATTCTGTGGTGACGTTACAAATGTGAATAATGCTTCAGAGAATTTATGCACATGATATGGCCTATCAATCAGGAGTGTAACAATGCTTCAGAACGAGAATAAATTTTTAATATGTGTCTATATGTTAAGGAACAAAAAAAGGTGGGTTGCATTTATAAGAAAGACCATGATTCTTCTCTGATTATTTTGAAAATTATTTAGTAGGAGCAATTTTAAAAACGTATGTATCTTCCATAATGGTTTTTGGCCATACCAAACCATTGATTTTAAAGTAGAATTCAAATTATTACAAAGGCGTTATATTGTATTTCCATTTTCTGCTTTTACACTTTTGCCCTCTTTAATGCTCTGCCTACTTATCCTTTTTTTTTTGTCATTTAGCAAATATAGACCCCAGATAATATTTCCCATCAAAAGCCACAGTGTTTGTGAGGGCAGAAAAGTTCTTCTAAAAGAGCTATAAATAATCAGTGTTAATCTTGTAGAGTAATTAATATTTTACAGGATATTAATATGATAGAGGCAATAAAACACAACAGAATTTTCCTAATTACCTTACATCTTTTACATTGTGAATTATATTGTTTTCAAAACATAATAAATGTCTTCTGTTTAAGAATAATGTTCTATCACATATTATTACAATCAGTGCTGTTTCCTTCTCTAACATCCTACTTCTCATTAGGCTAAAACATCGTTTAAATTTGTTATTTCTTACAATAAACTTTGCTTTATGAGTTTTAACAGAACCTGGAATAATAAAGTAAACCAATACCCAATACAGCTCTGTGATATTATATCAATTTTATACCTTCCCTCTGATGTTCTATTTAAGCAAAAAGGAGTCAAAAAATTCCTGTTTCCCTTCTGACTTTGTTAAGATAAATAGCCCCCACTGCAGACATGGAATGTGATGTCAGTAGTATAGTCCATGTAAAGAAGACACTGTAGGGTGGTGCCTCCCATGTGTTTTCTTTTTTTAATTATCTATTAATACAGATATTAGTGAACAGATTGCTTCACATGAAAGGACTGGCACATGTTCATCTCAGTATTTCCACCCTGTAGGGAAGGACCATAAGTGAAAATGTAAAATAATCTATTATATTTTTTAGCATTTATGCATCAAACATAGAGTGATATATTCACTTAAATAAAATTACCAGCTTCATATGTAAGTTTCATAGGTATATGGTATATCATTACAATATGGTATGCTTTGTATGCCATAGCCATCTTGAAGCCAGATTGATAGAATACTTGAGTCACACATTGCAACATTATATATGTTTTAATCCTTGCCAAATAAGAAGGTAATTTAATTTAGCACCACTATAAGCTTCCTACAACATTAAACCAGGTCCTTCACCACACACAGAAAAACTGAGATCAAGCTGAGGTGAAGAGAACCACTTGCATGGATGAGGATTTTTCTCAGGATGTAATGCTGGAGAAGCCTTATTTGCTTCATCATGACTAGTATTAGTACATGTCCAAAATTAAACGTACGGTCAGTGTTCTACAGCTGTACTTTTAGTACCTCTTCATTGACTTGACTGATACACTATGCATGTGTAGGCAGAAAAGAAAGGTAAAGATCCTCCATGGACAGTTAACTATATTACTCTGCTTTTCATGCTATAGTAGCTATGTTACTTCACGATGGTCAAATGTTCTCAGGAAGTTATCATTTTGTCTTTAAAAGGCAAAACAGTTGGTTGTATTATTTTTAAGCCCTTTTCATCCTGGAATTGATTTCTTCGTACTGGAATTGATTTCTAGCCATTAAGTCATTAATTCTTAAGTCAGCCTGGACAGATATAAGTATTGTTGCAACTACTTTACAGTTGAAGAAACTGAGCTTAAGGCTTAACTTAAGATGAACAGCCTGAATCGCAGAGATGCTACTACTCAAATATCATATTAGCTTCTGAAACCAATGGCAAGTGTAAGTACAACTTCTGAAAGGCCATGAGTGAGTTGCTTAAGGCTACAGAAGCAGTCAGTATTTCATGTTTAGGGTAGGGTAAGAGTACATTTACTCACAGGAGGATAAAACCTTATTGGTTATGAATAATGCATGGTTCATGCTTACTATTTCTGTCAGGAAATCTTAAAGCACTGAACAAATGGTGCCAGTGTAATTCTTCATATTCTATAAAGGACAAAACAGAAAATCAAAGAAAGGCCAGTCATATGTCTTAGCTTACCCACCTGACCAGAAAGACTGCAGTGAGTATTCGTTCCTTGAGCACATTTTGCAGCTGTCCAGCTTTAATTGGCAAATTCTACTAAAATAAAAGTAGTATAGTAGTGAACAAGCACCAAAAGAGAAGTAGTAGTGTTAGAACCTTCGGACTACAGGTCCCTTGAATCCTTTTGACTACTGTGAAATACTGACACCCTGAAAGAAACCATCACAGTAAGTAGTAAAGTGATGGCATTCAGCAGGTTTACACAGTGGCTCTTTTCATAATACATACTTCCATTCCTTTCTCACAGGGTTTGGAAAGACTTAAAAATTACACGAAATCTTTATTAAACATTTCCTTGTTAATCTATCATGTTACTTTAAACATTTTCCTAATAGAGTTATATCCTATTAGTAACCAACCACCCTCATTAATTCAATAGAAAAATGTGTTTTATTGTATTGACAGTGTTTTTATTGAATTAGTAGAGATGATTAATGGTAGTGTAATTCAATGGAAGCAGCTACTCAAATGTTGTTTAGACATCCTAGCCTTGCAAGTGTTCAAAACCATGTTTGTCACTGTTTGACAACAAAACAACCCAATTGTCAACATTTCTTGTAGACATCCATAACCAAAACATGGTACTCTGTTATCTTTATATGTTGCAACATACTTTATAATATACATCAAAGAAAAGTGCAACAAAAGGTAAAGAAGTTCACCCTTTTTGTCCCTGGGGATTTTCAAAGATTTTCAGTGTCTGCTCAAGGATAGAGGCAATATCTTGCATAAGAGCAGCAGAGCAATGAAGCAGTTCTATCAGCTACATAACCATTTGTTCCATTTTCAAGAGAGGTGTGATGAAAAGCCTGTAGGCACATATTTGTTTAGTAGGAATGTTTGGGGAGATGGAGAATTTTCCCTTGAATTCATCATTAGCTAGGTCACTCAGGCATAGCTATTTTTATGTATCAAGGAATAGGCTCTTCAGCTGAAGTTGGAGAGATTTTTTTTCATCAAACATGCTACAAATGTTTCAGCAAATATAGTAATAACATTTCCCATGGTTATTATAAAGAATATAGCAATTTCATAATTAGAAATTAATTACAGCTTATCTGAACCCTGACAATTGACACTTATTATTAATTAAATCTTACTTCCAACCCACCCCAAAAGGTAAGTCTACATAAAAAATCAGAGATTAATTTGATGCTTTAAGATAAACTAATATATTTGAAGCCACTTAGAAATTAGTAAATATGGTAAGTTAAAAATAAAACATAAAACCAAAACAAAAAGGGAAACTAAAAGCAAACAGAAAATGTAGGTAAAAAAGAACCACTGTCCTTTTCATTTTACTTTGTTACTCTCAATTTCTGTCCTGTCATAAAAGTGACTGTTTCTGCCTTATTTGACCCCACCTGCCAGTGGTTTTGATAACATAATGTTGATGAGTGTGGCATCAAAACTTGCATATTTTTGTACCAGGGTAGCTGGAAAACAAACAGAGCTTCACCCAGATGCATTATGGAAATGGAAAAATTTATGAACATGTGCCCACATTTTACATCTTTCTTCTGGCAACACTTTTCCCTCTCACCTTTGTAATCTTTTCAATGGTGTACGAGCCTTCAACATTTTCTTCCAAAACCGGGAGAAACAAGTTTGATTACAAGAACAATAAAAATGAGCACCATGTCTAGAAAACACCTAGCACTTACCTTTTTGCCGTTCCGAGTTACAGTCATGGGTGTTTACTGCTGCCTGCTTTCCAGCTCTTTGACATGTCTGGGGAACTAGACTTGTCAGATTTGTCTGAATCAAGCCTGTATCACACTAGTCTTGTCCCCTGGGCCCTGTAGCGATCTCTGAAAAGGACCTATTCTCCCTGTACTTTGTAAGATGAGCAACTTGGATTTCTAGTGGGATTCCTGACTGGAAGTCTGGACCGGCATTATCAAAAGCAGATGAGTGGTGAGTCTGTCTAGTGATCGGTAAGGCACAACTACTTAGGATAGGACAGTATTAAAGTACAAGGCACTTGGGGCTTCTCTAAAAGTTGCTGTGGTCCTGAGTGCTACATTTTTGCAAAGTATACAATCATTTAGACCTGTATGAAGAGATTCAAAATAAGATCTTTCTGATCTGACAGCTTCAGCAAACTCTCTGAATGGGGGTAAGTGTAATACACATTGTCTGGAAGTGGGTCCAATTCTTCACTTCTTTCCCTGCTTCTGAAGCTCTGACTCTGGTGATGCAGGGCAATTAGCTAGTCATATGACTAAAGGACCCAATTTTGTTCTTTGGTATGTATCTTGTATGTAACTTTATTCTAACTGCTTTCTTCCAGGTGCTGATCAGCTGAAAGTCCCTAGTGTCAGTGGAGAGTGAAGGTAGAGCTGGCTATTGTCCATGGATTACCGTAACATGAGACAGAGCCATTTGCCAATTCACTTGAGGTTCTTCCCTGCTTTTTCATCACAGCAGTTATTCACAGACTCATGGTAACTGCATGAGTTTTGAAGTCTAATTATGAATTTAAGCAACAGACTAGCAAAAGTTATTACATCTGGAACTGGAATCATTAAATCACAGTTGCAGAGCAACTAGGTAACTTTTGCACAAGCACTGTAAGGTCCAGTCACTGGAGCCAGTGTAAACGTGTATCCCCTTAAAAAAAGAGGAGTTTTATGCTGCATAACAATGCATATTTCTAGGCTTTTACAGAGGGAAACCTGATCCACAAAAATGTTCCCTGAGTTAAATTGGATTCAAATAAAAGGAAAAGGATCAAAAAAGGATCAAAAAATTACAGAACTATACCTAAAAAGAAATTAAAATTGCCATTTTCCAGACAATTTCTGATTGTTCAATAAAAAAAAAAATTTAGACAAGCAAATACATAATTATATGCATAACCCTTCACATGGTGAGCTGAAAAGTTCAGTATGTTATATTTCTGGTTTTGGTACCCTAGAAATATATTTTCTTGGCACTGACCTGTGATTCCTGTAGTTCACCTTAAATCAGATTAGTCTTTTCTGAAACACCAGATGGTATTAGTTCTGCAGTTCTAAAAGTTTGACAGAACCTTTACAGTGTGTTACTAACTCGTTCTTATAAAAAAAATCATTTTATGATGTGTAATTATTTCACTGCTTTAAGCAAGTCTGTTAAGAATTCAGTGAGCAGTTAGGACTTTCAGATTTCAGGATTTTATTAAATACTTCTTATGTGCTTTTTTTTTTTTGAGTGGCACTGCATCATTTAAAGATATTTTTCCCCACTCAATTTTGACCTTTCAATTGTTCTGCACATCTACTATTATGTAAACAAAAGGCTACTCAATTAGGAAGACAATCAGTCTTATGTTACTTGCTTCAAAAATTGCACATCTTTTTGAATCTGCATAATGCACCACAGATATGTATAAGGAATAATGAAACACAGTATTCTACTACTGTATGCGTCAGTTGGTAGATCTACCTTGGGACCTCATTAGTATGTGACTTTTTTGCAGTCAGTGAATGTACATCTCAGAATGTTATAACTCTAAAAAACTAGGTAAAAGTAAGAGCTGAATATTGTTCTTTTTTCCTTGTTCTTCTCAGTGGCAACTGAGCTAAATTTAAATTAGTCCTTGCTGATCTCCAGTCAATACGATTAAAAAACCTTCTAAAAATAGCTTAGTGTGAGATGCATACACATAAGGAACTTGATATGATATGACTTACACCCACTCAGTGACAATTCTCATAGCACTTAGTAGACGAAATTGCATGGACAAGAAGAATAAGATAATATATAATTAGAAGAAATTACCATATGTGCTCAGACTAACACATGACTAGAATAAGTTCCCCCTTTGCAGTCACTCCCCCAAATCTAAAACGTGGGAGAAACTTCAACCATGAACTTGTAGAATAGAATCGTAAACTGACAGAGCGATTTAGGTCAGAAGACGCTTCTGGAGGTCTCTAGTACAGCCTTCCCTTCCCTCTGCCACCAAACTCAAAGCAGGGACAACTTAGATCACATAGCTGGGCTTTGCCCATTCGAGCTTCGAGTATCTCCAAGAATGAGAAACCTCTCGGTGCAACATACCCTTATGTTTGAGCACTTGATGGTGATCTTTTTTTCTTAATATTTAATCAGAATTTCCTTTTTTGCAACTGCTGACCACAGCTGTTTGTGTGCCTCCAAGATGCTCCATCTCCTTTATAGCCTTCCTTTAAGTCCACCTTCAGTCTTCTCTTCTCCAGGATAATCTAAATCAGTTGACTTCAGCTTCTGCGTTGTGTGTTCCACCTCTCTGACCATCTTGGTGGTATCTGGGGGACTCATGGCAGTCAGGTGAAGTCCCTGGAGACTCAAAAAAGGGTAACATTGTACCTTTTTAAAAAGGATCAAAAGAAAGGAGGACCATGGGAACTACCAACCCGTCAGCCTCACCTCGCTGCCTGGGAAGATCATGGAACAGATCCTCCTAGAAGCTCTGCTAAGGCACATGGAGGGCAGGGAGGTGATTCAAAACAGTCAGCATGCCTTCACCAAGGGCAAGTCTTGCCTGACCAGCCTAGTGGCCTTCTATGATGGAGTGACCACATCAATGGGTAAGGGAAGGGATACAGATGTCATCTATGTGGAATTCTGTAAGACCTTTGACTCAGCCCCCCACAACATCCTTCTCTCTAAATTGGAGACATGAATTTGAAGGGTAAACTGTTGGGTGGATGAAGAATTGGTTGGACGGTCGCATCCAGAGGGTAGTGGTCAACAACTCAATGTCCAGATGGAGATTGGTGATGAGTGGTGTCCCTCAGGGGTCCGTACTGGGACCAGTACTGTTTAATATTTTCATCAGTGATATAGAGAGTGGGATTGAGGGCACCCTCAACAAGTTTGCAGATGATACCAAAATGAGTGGTGTGGCTGACACACCTGAGGGATGGATGCCATCAAGAGGGACCTGGATAAGCTCAAGGAATGGGCCTGTGTGAACATCATGAGGTTCAATAAGGTCAAGTGCAGGGTCCTGCACCTGGATCGCAGCAACCTCCTGTATCAGTACAGGCTGGGGGATAAAGGGATTGAGAGCAGCCCTGCCAAGAAGGACTTGAGGGTACTGATGGATGAAAAGCTGGACATGAGCTGGCAATGTGTGCTCACAGACCAGAAGGCCAACCATCTCCTGGGCTGCATTCAAAGCAGTGTGGCCAGCAGGTCGAGGGAGGGGATTCTGCCCCTCTACTCCACTCTGCTGAGACCTCGCCTGCAGTCCTGCATCCAGCTCTGGAGCCCTCAGCACAGGAATGATATGGACTTGTTGGAGCAGGGTCACAAAACCGATCAGAGGGCTGAAACACCTCTCCTATGCGGACAGGCTGAGAGAGTTGTTCAGCCTGGAGAAGAGAAGGCTCCAGGGAGACCTTGTTGCAACCTTACAGTTCTTAAAGGGAGCTTATAAGAAAGATGGGGACAGACTTTCTAGCAGGGTCTGTAGCGATAGGATAAAGGGTAATCGTTTTACACTGAAAGAGGGCAGATCTTGACTAGATCTAAGGAAGAAATGTTTCACAACGAGGGTGGTGAGACATTGGCCCAGGTTTCCCAGAGAGGTGGTAGATGCCCCATCCCTGGAAAACAACAAGGTCAGGCTGGAGGGGGCTATGAGTGGCGTGATCTAGTTGAAGATGTCCCTGTTCACTGTAGGGGGGTTGGACTAGATGACCTTTAAAGGTCTCTTCCAACCCAAACTACTCTACGATTCTATGATTCCATGACTCTACTTCAGTATGCCCAGTCTTTCTTGCACTGGAGAGCCCAAAACTTGACTATAAATATGGCTAGCAGTATATCTATTTCAGAAAATTTGTTCTGAATCTTAAGATTTCACTTCAGTAACTGAATCCAGTCCTTTTGATGTTGCTTGTCACTTACTGTTTACCATCAAAGCTTGTCTGTTTTGTCTGTAAAGAATCTTAGCCCTTATCCATCCATGTTAGTCTAGATTGCCGACTCAGTCTCGCTCAGGTCTTTGCAGATGCATTTCAAGTAGGATCCTAAAATAGGAGCCAGATCCACTACCACGCCTTCTGTCCTCTCCTATGTGCAAAATGGCACACACAAAGAAAGGAATTCCTATTGCCTAATTCTGATATAAAACTTAGATTAATACATTGGAAGCTTATGTTCTTTATACAGTCAAAAAGGGAGAAGTATATTTTCAGAGGAAGCTTAAATTAACGTGTTCCCTCGCACTGTATTTGAGCTCAGGATCTCTGGATAGGAATTTGAATTGGGCACTTGAATATGCTCTTACATAGATGGCAAAGTTTAATAAGCCTCATAATAAATAGATAATGACTTTTTTGCCAAATATTAATCAAAAATGTAGTAATCTCAAAACTATAAATATTCTGGCTGGATAAAAAAGCAAACATACATTTCCAGACTGAAACAAACAAATGAACAAAAACCATTCATCCATAGTAATATTTTTATCCAGCATGCCACTGATCAAGTATATAAACTGTATGTTTAATGTCTTCCTCTTTCCAAAAGGCTTTAAACCACTCTCTATGAGGAGTTTGTAAGCATCAGTGTACAAGATATTCTGAGGGTGAAGGATATGGAAGGACTTTAAGACAAGAATATACTCAGTCTCTCATCTTTGGAGATGACAGGTAAGCCAGAAGAGGACATTGACTCACCAGCCCCGCAAGTAAGGCACCCACACAACAGGGCAGAGCTCTGGGTCTCAAATGCCTGCCCCAGTGGCTGCTCATGACTTACACAATCGCAGAGTGATGATACAAAACAATGTCCTCCTGCCCGATGGCTATATCACTCTCCAGAGTGATGAGCTTTAAAATCTCTTCAGACTGAAGTAAAATTTGAAGTCAAGTTTTCCACATTCTCAATCTGTGCCAGAAATTAGATTGTTAACTGAGCGCCCTGTTACCATTACCATATTCTTCCACATTTTTTACTTGAAAGTCCATCTAAAGAAAACAGTTATTCACAAAGCCAATCTCATAGTACTAAATCACCTGAATGTACCACTGCTGGACCTGTCTATGGTTTGGATCCCTAAATACAGTCTCAGTAGTTAGGTGTTTTAGTTGCTTTCCATTCAGTTCCTTCTCTAATTATTTTTCAATTTTGGTCTTAAAAGCTAACTATAACAGGGAGGTGGGGAAAAAACGTACATCAATAAACTCTAATCTCAAACTCTTTTTCACAAGAAACAGTAGTCTCCTCACCCTTCACTGCTTTTACAGCCCTTATGAAGAGAACTGAGAATTCAGTTTGTTTGATTTATGATTGGAAATCATAAACTATAACATTCAGCTGCTGTTCATATGCACAAATGAAATGATACAAGGCAGTTTCATCAGTCAACACAATAATTGGCATGAACCAGCTCTGGTATGCAGCATTCAGATCCCTAAAGTCCACTAACAAGTTGCTGTAACTACATGCAGCTGTGGAAAAAAAAAAAAGAAAAACAAAACAGCATTTTTCATATCACCTTTTTTTTATTAATTCGTGTGGGGGAAATGGAGAGGTCTGCCTTGGGTTTTGTCCTGATCCTACAGATGTTACTGTAAAGTGAAGATGACTGACATTAAAGTCTCAAACTAGCCTGCAAGTGAAACTAGAGAACAAACAACTACAGAGTAGCAACATTATTTACCAAAAACAAGGGCAAAAATTAATGTAAGTGATCTCATAGTGATCCACCCATCCGGAGTGTAAATTGCACTACTGAAATCTGGTACTTCAGCATACAGAAAAGTTAGGTTTCTTTAATTGTTTTTAACCTACCAAACTTTGAAAAATAATCCAAATTATGTCTCCAACTCACTGTTAGTTCTTGCCCAATCAGAGAAAGGATACAATTCAGTGGAACACTTAGGCATGTATATGACTTAAAACACAGCACTAAAGTCTATTCATGCTGAAGTTATTCTTGCCCTTTAATATTCCCTGTACAAAAAAACCCACAAAACTTAACAAACCAAAACCCCAAAATTGTGGCTCCTGTCACCTGAAACATTGAAAATTCTTATGAAATTTCACTGACTATGCTGAATTCCTGTGACTTATTTTGCCTTGGTAGGCCTGATGGTTAAGAACAGTGCATGCACAAAATAAGAGTATTATAAAAAAAGAAAATATTTAACCCTCTCTAAGATTTTCTTTTCCCTTCTCCCAGTGCTACTGAAATATAAGGGACTAAAATTATAGTTTTTCAAATTTTTTATCATTCATGGGCTGAAATAAGAAGTAGTGGAGATTTTTTGGAATAATGAAATCCCTGGGCGGGGGGATTAAAAAAAAAGGAAAGTATAATGGTACAGGCAAATGAATGCCTGCATTGTTTCTCTGAAGACGTATGGGAGATGATGTGATACAACTTGATTCCTCCCTACCATTAGCAAAGCTTTTAAGTACATGGATCATCTCTACACAGGTGGGAAGTTTTATGGAACTGTGTGTGACTACTCACACATTAAATATGTGAGCAATTTGCTGGCTTGAAAACTGATAGCAATAGATGTGCTTTTCTCACAGTCATATGGTATGCAAACATCAGTTAAAATACTGGAGGTTACTATCCTCCTCTCAGTTCCACAAAGAAAGTGCCATTCAGTTCTACGGGAGGAAACATTTGACCATGGTTTTAGATTCTATCAGTGGAGAAGGAAATAATTTTCTGCTCAAAGATATCTGTCATGAAACCTATCATACATAGACTTCCTGCATATCAAATAACCATTTCTAAATTTACTGTGATTTGTAAAATGTGATAACAAAAATGCAAGCAGAAAAGATAGAGACATACATGTAAAAGTATTAAAAAAACCCAATAATATTAAATGGTGGCTTTCTAAGGAAACCTCTTCTAGACCATTGTTCTCATTATTGTTTAATGATAGGAGGAACACACAAATAGGTGAACTTATAGATGAAGTGCAAATTAAGCTGGCCAAGTACTGTGTCATGAAATGAATATGTTATGTGTAAATGCTTATGCATTCTTACCAGTTTGTGGAATAGTCTCTGCTAAAATGCTCGTCATTTGTGTAAAATTATTAATGGTATCATTACATAATTCTAGTTATTTCTTTTGCTGAATGCAGGAAAGTGCTGTCATTTCTGATATCACTCTGTAGTAAGATTGGATAAATGTTGACCTTTTTTAACCAATTGGTATACCTAAGAAAAACATGAAAGCGAACATAATGATGAAAAGCCTTCCCTTTATTGGAAGGAAATGTTAATGGCTGCTTTTGTTATTTGTGTATCTAAACTCAGTCTTGTCTAGTGACTTGTTTTTATAAAGCAAAAAATTATTCTTGACCTTTCAAACCACTGTGGCAAATGCGCTGTATAACCAGACATGGGTCAGCGACACTATAATAGAAAAGGGTGACTGTCATTTACAAAGCTGTTTTTCTTTTACATTTAACACGTTATTGGTTCAATGAAACTAGTCTGTGACCTGAGGTCCGTATTTTTAAAGGCAGCTGAATAATTACACCTAGCTGTTTCAGAAATTATTTTTATATACAGCAGCTTGAAAGAGAAAAAAAACTAAGTGCAATGACAAGCATTAATTTTTAAAAGAAAACTGTATATGTCATAGGTGACAAAAGGGGTTTCCTTTGTTTGTCCTTGTCTTTTAAGCTAAAATACTATATTAAATATGCCCTAAAATATCTACTTTAGAGCTCCTGAAAATAATATGTTCTGTAGAAAGGTGCCATTTGCAATCTTTGCAGTGATTCATAACCCATCTTGATGATACTCATAATGCCTAATGTTTCTACCCAGACCACTCTGACTAACCCATCTACTTTAGGACTCCGTCACCTCAAACTCCGCTAGGCTCTAGACAGGGACTGGATTGCTTACTCCCCATCATGATCTAATCCTGTAGGTATCTAAGCATACTAGATGTTTTCTCCAGTTCTGAAGCTTCTCATGACACCTAATTTCGTTTGCCTTAATATGCCCAGAGGGACCCTAATCTGTGATGATAGCAGCCCACCTCCCACCTGGAGCTTCACTGTCTTTAGCCTGGATACCTGTCAACATCCAGAGGTGCCCGAAAGCTTACAATGTTCATCCTCAGGATCTGGAAGTTTTGATGCCTGTGGGTACCTACTGTTTATCAACTCCATATACAGTCAAATAAAATCCAGGCCTAATTTTGTGGGTTAGACCACTCGGTGGAGTGACCTTGTACCTTCCCTGCTGACTGGGAGAATTCAGATATGCTGTTTAAGGATCACTTTTTCTTCTCCCATGTTTTTAGACATCCCATCCAAAACCAAATGCTTAACTTTAATACCCTCATGTTTTAAGGTACCTAGTCATACCAAATCTAGTCCCCATTTTTACACTTTATCTCAGGATGGCAATAACTATTGTGCCCAGTGAATGGACAGGGCTCTGAATTACTGAATTTCAGGATGTTACTTCCAGAGCTTTGTGATAACAAGGAATGTATGAACTATAATTATTTACTATGACCTCCAAAGAAAGTTTCATTGAATGATCTTGCTTTGTGTACTACAGAAAAAGTGCCATCCATATGATCCTTCATATGAAGCTGCATTCTTGGTTTCTTCTTCTCGGTTCAGAGAAATCATTCTTTTCAATCCCACCTCAAAAAATTATGGTTACTGTAACATTTCCAGCAAAGTCTGCAGAAACTATGAAAAAGCACTATTGGTTTAAAGCATTGGGTTTTTCTGGTATCATTGCAATTATAGGCTCTCAAAGTAGGATCTGACCAAGGGCAAAACTTGTCTGTATGTGTAGCAGTCTAAGCAAGTGACAAGATCAGGGTAAACAATCATGTTTTCCATGTCCATATTCTGCTTACCATAAGTCCAAGGTCCCCCAGTTTAGGCATTAATTTCTGCTCCCATTCATCCCCTGAAAAATGTCTGTTTTGGAAGGGGGATTATTCACAGGTGTCTCCTCCCTAGGAAACAGCAACAGAGACAATCCTTGAATCCCTAGGGCCACACATTTACTGCTAAATATCTCCTGTTAAGAATTTTGGGTTTTTTGCAATCCCACCTTCCTCTGAAAAGCATTACAGCAGAACTCCTGCTTCTCCAGAATATCAACCATCTATCCCCAACATCTTTCATTTGCAACTCAAAAGATGCGTAATTGCTCTGCCATTACCCTCAGAAGCTGGGGTTTATGCTAAGTTGGAGGACCCAATACCTGAAAATTATTACTATTGCTTTCTTGTGATATATTTTTAATTGACCATTCCAACACAATTTCCTTTTACCCCGTGTAATAACTATGACTCATTTTACAGAGTGAGGAGATAAAGTAACATTCTATGTAAAAAAGCATCAAAGCTTCACAATCCCTGTTGCCAAACACGTTTCATGGTCTGAAGGGGAATCAAATTTTCTCTTAGAATTGGTCTCACCTGCTGACATGGTGTTTCTTCCCACTCTTATTAAAATCACTGGAACTTCTACAGACCAGGGACAGGGGGGCAAGAATATACTGTAACTGTGTCCTGCACCATGGTGGTACAGCCCAGAATATCTAAATATATTAATATTTTGAAAAACTAATTTTCATGTTTCTTAATGTTTTTAATTTTATTATCTAACTTCAGCTTTTTAACATTCACTGGTGTCTTGGTTTCAGCCAGGATAGAGCTGGTTTTCTTCACAGAAGCTAGTGTGAGACTGTATTTTGGATTTGGGATGAGAAAATGTTGATAATGTGCTGATGTTTTAGGTTGTTGCTGAGCAGTCAAGGACAGTCCAGCTTCTTGTGCTGGCCTGCTGGTACGAAGTCTGGGGGTGCACGGGGAGCTGAAAGGGGACACAACCGGGACAGCTGACCCAGGCTGGCCAAAGGGATATTCCCTACCATACGACGTCATGCCCAGTACATAAACTGGAGTTGGCCGGGGGGCGGAAATCGCTGCTCGGGGACGGGCTGTCGATCACGGGGTGGTGAGCAATTGCTGCATTGGGCATCACTTGTTCTTGTACATTCCTTTGTTGGTATTATCATTGTTGTTATCATTGTTGTTTCTTTCTCTCTTTCTGTCCTATTAAACTGTTTTTATCTCAACCCACGAGTTTTTTGCTAATTCTCTCCCCCATCCCACTGGGGGAGTGAGTGAGCGGCTGTGTGGTGCTTAGTTGCCGTCTGGGGCTAAACCACGACAACTGGATATCAGGAATTTCATCACTAAAAGCTGACATACCTAATGCATACCAGAAACCTGACACGTTTCCAATTTCC
>NW_010519604.1:35552-46176 GCF_000687285.1 Phaethon lepturus
GAATGGCTTTAGTCCTGCTGTATTGTGCACCAGCCCACAAGGTTCTTTTGCTTTCCCTGCAAAGGCTGAACACATGAAGTTAATTCCTGGTGGTGTGTCACCAATTTCAGCGGAGTTACTCCAAGAACATGTTTGTCCCATAATCTTGTAACTGCAGTTTAGGAAAACACTCTTTATTGTTTCTAATACCAGCATGACCACCAAAAAGTAAATGTAAACTAGGGAATTGTGAATTGTGGTGATTTCTCTTGATTATTGTCCTTGATAAATACTAAGCTATTGTAAGGACATTTGCAAGTCTATTTATTTATCATTTGATGATTAGGAGAAAATAGCATAACTGTTAAAAAACCTCCCTATTGCTAAATTACTTTTTACATTTTCATTCTGTTTATTTTTTACTGTAATTGTTTCTGTCACTTCTCTTTATACAGAAACAATGCCCCTTTATCACAAGTTTTAAAGGTACAAGCCAAACCAAACAAACAAAAAAAGTAAAGCCATATCAAACCATAAATTTCTTAATGGCAAAGGCAACTTTCTCCTCTTTCACTTCAAACATAAGGCTTCTACTTTAAAGGTGTGGTACAGCTAGTCTTTAGACCTTGCTTGTTAGTTTTGATTTACATATTTAGACAGACTAAACTCAGTGTGTTTGAATAATAGAATCATTGAATCATGGAATCATTAAGGTTGGAAAGGACCTCTAACATTATCAAGTTCAACTATCAACCCAACACCACCATGCCCCCCAAACCAGATCCTGAAGTGCCACGTCTACACGGTTTTTGAAAACCTCCAGTGACGATGACTCAACCACCTCCCTGGGCAGCCTGTTCCAATGCCTGACCACTCTCTCAGTAAACAAATTTTTCCTAATATCTAGTCTAAACCTCCCCTGGAGCAACCTGAGGCCATTTCCTCTTGTCCTGTCACTAGTTACTTGGCAGAAGAGACCAACACCCACCTCGCCACAAACCCCTTTCAGGTAGTTGGAGAGAGAGAGAAGGTCTCCCATCAGCCTCCTCTTCTCCAGACTGAACAACCCCAGTTCCCTCAGCCGCTCCTCGTAAGACTTGTTCTCCAGACCCTTCACCAGCTTTGTTGCCCTTCTCTGGACACGCTCCAGCAACTCAAGGTCCTTCTTGTAGTGAGGGGACCGACACTGAACACAGTATTCAAGATGTGCCTCACCAGTGCCGAGTACAGGGGCACGATCACTTCCCTGGTCCTGCTGGCCACACTATTTCTGATACAGGACAGGATGCTGTTGGCCTTCTTGGCCACCTGGGCACCCTACTGGCCCATATTCAGCTGGCTGTCAACCAGCACCTCCAGGTCCTTTTCCACCAGGCATCTTTCCAGACACTCTTCCCCAAGTCTTTAGCAATGCATGGGGTTGTTGTGACCCAAGTGCAGGACCCGGCACTTCACCATATTAAACCTCATACAGTTGACCAGCCCACTGACCTGGCCAGTCCAGATGCCCCTGTAGAGCCTTCCTGCCCTAGAGCAGATCTTCCTGCCCAACTTGGCGTCATCTGGAAATGAGGGAGCACTCAATCGCCTCATCCAGATCATTGACAAAGACATTAAACAAGACTGGCCCCAGAACTGAGCCCTGGGGAACACCGCTTGTAGCCCATCGCCAAGTGGATTTAACTCCGTTCACCACAACTCTTTGGGCTGGACCATCCAGCCAGTTTTTTTACCAGTGAACAGCATACCTGTCTAAGCCATGAGCATCACGGTTAAATGGATTTCTGGAATAAAATGGATTCCATGATCTTCCACTTGAAATAGAAGACTTCCATGGAATTTATGTAAATAATGGGTTTTCTGTGGCTCTTCTGAAGCAATTAAAATTCACTCTATTTGCTCGAAACCCTAGTTACCTAGCTGTTGTGAAACTGTGATGGAAATAAGCTTTGTGAGAGTGCTGTTTTATCAATTCACACTTCAACCTCTTGTTGCACTTCATAAAGGTGATTGCTTTTCTTTTCCTTTAAGGTTTTTATGTTTGTAGGTTTGCTATGAATCTAAAGGGTTTTTGGCAGTACAACCAGTTACTTTCCTACACGCCTGGCTATTACTGTTGAATTAATTTACTGATCTGAGTCTGCTACTGTCCTTAAAGGAAATGCCATATTCTCATTATATCCTTCCATTATATTAAACATACTGCCATCATTTAGGTTATGTCTGGCTTTAATGACATTTAGTGACATTTCCCGTTACTATTACAGTTAGTTATCTACTCCTGGTCACAGTCTGCTTCTTTAGATCTCTAGGGTGGTTTTAATAAAGCTGTATGGGGACAATGGCTCTATTAGCACTTCTACATCAGTCTTATGTGAACTGTACTGAAGATCTGCAGAATTTTTCCACTGTCCTATGTGTATTTTTTTGAGTCATTTATGCAACACCCACTCATATAATTTTCTTTGGAGCCATTGGGTAAAGTTAGTTCTGCCATGCAAACCAAATTTAACTGTCCTTCTCTGTAAGTGTAGCCTGCCTGAGAGAATATATTTTTACTAATTGGTAATTATTTTTTAAAAATAGATCTCTTCTAAACTAGTAAAGGACCCTCAGACTTACAGCAATGGCTGTTAAATTCCACAGTGCCTGCCTGCTAGATCCTGTCACATAAGGTCATATTCATCATTAAGTCATATTTGTTTACACACACAAGCACACAAACTTATCCAACTAGTTTGATTTGTTTGGAATTTTAAAGAGGGAATGCTTTTTGAGAACATTGGAAAACATAGTAAGTAAGCTCTGAATGCCAGTTTCAGCTTTGTATTTTTTTATGAAACTCACTTGAAAGTAAAAGAAACAATCAAAATAAGGATGAAGGCTCAACTAGAAAAACTTGGAATTTATTAAGCATCTTTTTTTCTAGACTGACCATGCAAAACAACGGAGCTATGTTTGACTAACTGTAGCTTAGGACTGTCAGTGCTTTATCTCCCTGGCATTCTTTGGCTGCTAGTAGTGGACTGCACAACAGGCCTGGGAGATAGGGCAGTGGATTTGGTCTCAAGATACCCTGCTACTATCCCTGATCTTGCTAATGATCTACTGAGTGATGCAGACTAAATTACTCCACCTCTCTTTGTCCCAGTGTCATGAGGACAGCTACATAAAGCACTTTGAGATCGAGAGATCTTTGAGTTTTATGCTATTAACATTTATTATTTATTCTCTGCTCTTCTATGAGAGTTTTTTAAAGACATTCTGATGCATGTTTTTTCTGAGGAAAGCAATCCACAGTTGTCGGAAGAATCAGGCTGTGACTACAATGAGGGACAGCTTTTTTTCATCTTGTTTCCATAGAGCTCCTGCACAGATAAGTATCCCACATGAAAATTATGAGCTGATCAGGTAACCAAATGTGTAAGTTTCCAACAGGGAAACACAATATCCCCATTTATTTCTATGCATTTCTAGTGCATTGTCATTCAAGGTTGAATATGTTGTGCTTGGCTAAGCTGAATCCTGTTTGAAGTTCATTCATACGAACTGCAACAATACAGTAATGCGCTGACTTGTGCAGACTGGAAGCCATCTTCTACCAATAGCTGACACTGTAAATGCTGCAATGCTGAAGATTTTCTCTATCAGAAACGTGCTGCAAACAGTCTTTGAAAAAAAAAAAATTATACTTTTACCTTTTCTTTCCAGTATTATTCCACACTGGATTTTAAATTTTCTTTGTTTGCCAGTCCCAGCTGTTGTTTTTGTTAACTTTCCTCAAAAGCTGGCAATAACACTGTGAGGCTCTTTCAGAGCTTTTTCTTCGACTCTTAACACCCACACAGCTGTAGCAAATGTGATGGGTTCTAGTTGTGCGACAGTGAGTTAGCAACAGAAACAGTACAAAACTTGGAAGTGTACCAAGAAAAATTTTCACCTGCATTCTGATCCCTTTACTGACTTAGAGGGTTTTAAAGTGGTACCTAGGCTCAAGGATATGCCTCTAAACAGCCTTGTGCAAGAACTCAAACTCTTTTTGCTTGTGCACCATCACCCAGATCACCATGCTGGCACGACATAAAGTCCTCCAAGCAGGGCATATTACCTTGGGTTTGGCATGATGCTGACTGTGGCTACAGGATTGCCCTGGTTTGGAAGGTGGGCTTGGAATACGGTCAGCATGAGCTTACGTCTGCCTGCAAATGAGCTGCAAACACGCCCCCACCAGCCCCAAAGTTCTCCTGCAAATGGTTGTAGGAAGCCTTGCGGATCCTGGTGAAGGCAATTGCCAAGGGCAGAACTGGGAAAGGGTCAGGGACCAGCCTGCCGCAACCTGCAGCGCTGAGAAATTGTATCAGGTGCTGCTGTTTGCAGGCTGGCAAGCAGAGCAGCTCCAAATCAGGAAGGCAGAAGAGAAGCTTGGCACTGAAATCATTTTGGCACAACTCTTACTCCCATTAGAATTCACACTGCTGTACCTCATCCTTCTTCCTTGGGAAAATCACTACTAGCAGCGACAGGTCGTTCAGCTTATAGGCACACTACAGTCTGGATTTCTTTGCTGAAAGTATTAACTCTAGTGTCAGGTGCCACTTTAATTCCAGTCATGCTGTTTGGTTGTGGTGAAATCCATCATTAAGATCTTTAAAGTTCCAAACATTTTCTTGAACCCACCTCCTAGAAAGTTAAAAAACAACAAAGAAAAACAAATATGCTACTGCTCTTTCATAACAGTTGCCGCTCTAGCATTTCCTGAAAGTTTGCTCTCATAATTTAAGAGGGTAGAAAAGGAGAGGATGGATGGAAAAAAGCTTGCAAGAGAGAATAATGCTTTTGCAAGTAAGAAGTAGATCAGGTATACAAAGAACTGATGTTACCAGAAAAAAAATTGATTGCTTCTTCTGTTATAGAGACAGAGTTACAGACGTAATAGATAAAAGAAAATTGCAAATGTGATATTTTTCAGTAAGGATTTAGTATCACTGACAAAAGGCTAGAGTGTGAATAGGCCTCCGAGGCCAGCTATTGGAAGTTACTCTTCATTCCAAAGCTGTATCACTTCTTCAGATGTTTCATGTCCAATAGTCTTCTTCAAAAAAGAAAAAAACAGAGGTAAAGACTGAGTCCTACAGTACCAAATCCTGCCCTGGCCCTATGGACGGTGATTCCTATACCAGGGAAGGTGTGTCCATGGACCTAAATATTATGATGAAATCAACCTAACAGGAATTTGATTAAGAAAAAAAGTCTTAAAAAAAAAGCAGGAGGAGAGCATTCACATGTTAGAGTAACTGTATATAATTATCCAGCTATGACATAAAATCATACCTGTGGACAGCAGACACCTGATTAGCTGCTTCTGCTTTACTGTTATTGTTTAATACTGAGTAAAAGAGAACAATGTAACTCACAATTTCCATTATAAGTAATAGCTTCTTGGTCCCAGTGTGAGGTCCTGACTTACTGTCAACATTTTGTTTCCTGCAGTTTCTGCTGTTCGTATGTGTAATTAATAAACATAATGTTGGTGCATTTAGTTGCTATAGAAACCATTATTTCTTTAGTTTCTCCTGAGGATTCTGAGCAAATCTGCAGTAAGTTTGACCCAGCTTTGTCACCTTTTTACAGTCTTGAATGAAATAAGTTATGACTCCTGGGAGGAATGTTTGAATTTCTGTCTATGAGCAAAGTTCTGTAAATCTACATAGTAATTTGTCCCCATAGACTGTTACCAAATATAGTCTCAAGACTTTATAAATTATATCACCCAGAAGAATGTTATTAAACTTTCTTTCATTATATGAAAACCATCAGTGTTAGTAATTTAAATGTTGTTTCCCTTCAAACTTCCTGCTAATTTAAAAATAACGTAAAATGCAGATGGACAGTTGTTAGAATAAATAAAGTATGGATAAATAATATGGAAAAGTCAGGGCTGGACACAAGTTATCATGCCTGAGATGGAGAATACAAGAATCCCAACAATAATTAAGGTATTTTATTCTCATAGCACCCACCAACGTTGTGAATTTTAGAAACATCTGGTTCCACATCAACATTTGAGCAATGAGAAGTTTTGCAAGCCGTTTCCTGTTCCTGGTATTTTAAAAGTATACATGTCAATGTTTGTACAGTGCACAAATAATGCAATATGACGTGGTCAAGGTTCTTTAAGTAAAAGGACTGATGGATAATATCCTGCTGGACAGTATTAATACATGTTAATAAAAAGAAGTCATAACAATAAAAAAGAAAATGCCATCCTTACAAAAGCTTTATCCTTTTCTCATTCTTCTGTTTTTTCTCTAAAATGAGATCTTGGGAGAAGAGACTATCTGGGTATTGCTCCTAATGGGCTCTCAAATATGCCATTATTAGGAAACGTAATGAAGTTCCCCCACTGTGTTCAATTCACTTTTATTTGTTTATTTTGGGGATGCAGAAAGGGCTGAAATATTTGCCCCTGTGAACTTTATGAAATAATGGATCATTTCCTCTAATTGTTTCCTTTTTTTTGTTTACAAAAGGAGGACGACTTAGTAGACATTGTGTAAAGGCCCAGGGATGTCATTATGTCTATTACTATTCATAATTGGATATCTCCATGTAATTTAAAACTATTAATGAATAAAATATAGGAGTACTCTCTCCACACAAGTAAACAAAACATTTTTACAAGATGGTACGGTTGTTTTCATCTCTTCAGAGAATGGTTGATATTTTCTGATTAAAATATCCATTGTGTTTCTTCAGGGTATTTTGTAACAAGAGTGAGGGAAAAGGAAAGACAGTGGAAGAGTTCAAGGCATGATCAATTTTATATGAGAACAGTCAATATTTTTAAAGATTCAGTGATACTCTCAGAATACAGAATTCTAGAGCTTTTGCTTTTTTAAAAAACATTTTTTTACTAATGGTATGACCTACTACTATGAAATTCCCATTTATTTCAGATGCTTTCATAACTGTCTTGCATATATCTTTACGACATTGTAAAAGCAAAATAAATTGTGTGCACCCATGCTCAATTGCACAATGGCACTAAGAAGCTTCTTAAGATTATCTCTTTCAACAGCAGGAAAAAGAAATTGAAATAAGGGTGGTGTTCATGTTTTATAATTGCCAGTTAGGATGTGTGTCATCTACATACATTATGACAATTACTGATTTCAGCAAAATGACACAACTTTGTTTAAGTCTCCACGTGCCTTTAAGAAGCTTGCAGGATGCTTTCTACCTTTGCTTTGGAGACATATTTCACTCTTGCAGATCTATTTACTTTTTCCACTTTCTAATTTTAAGACATTCATTTATTACATATTATTACAATAATTTGATGAATTTAACATAAAAGAAGTAATAGTGAGCAGAAACTTTCTTGTACAACCTTAAAACTTCACTGATCTATAGCTGGGAACATGAGGAATGTAGAAGTGCAATGCTTGTATTCCTTTAATCATAGGTTAGATACATGGCTTATTTCCTCATTTATCTCAAATAGCTTAAAGCTATTCTATACTTAACTCCCATACTTCACTGCTAGCACAATTATGCTGACAGGGGAAGGTATACTGAAATTTTCCCCATGCCCTCCTGCAGTGTTCTCTCTACAGAGGAAACATGATACCATCCAAGGTTTTCAGAGAAAATTTTCAGAAGCACATGAAAGTGTGTGTTGGCTGGTCTGTGATGCCAGAGTTGTGCAAATCAACTGGAGAATATCTGAGAATGAGATCCCACATCAATTATAGGTTACTTGCTATTGAGCAGCACCAACAGGAGTATTCTTTGAAGAGATTTGAGTGGGTGTTGAAAGAAAAGGTGTAAATCTCTAACTCTTTTAAGGATTCAGAGATAAATACTTTAAATCTATAAGGTGACAGTTTTAAGACACAACTACCTTCCCAGAATTTCATGCATAATAACTACACACTGACTGGTATGAACACCATTTTCCTCTCCCTGCTTACTTGGGGCTGTGGATTCTACCAGAGATCAGCTTCAAGGCTCAGGGTTACCATGCCAAAGCTGTTTTGTACAACCTACACATTTTAAACACCAAGAAAAGAAAGTTGTACAGGAAAAGCTCCAAAAATGGTGTTTAGGAGAAAGTCTGTGATCATCGCAAGTGAATGGGAAAATAGGAAGCCAGATCCCAAATATAGGTAGAAATGCAATTTTACAAAAGCTTTAAAATGAACCTGGAAGGCTTCAACTTCCTATAGAAACAAGGAGAGTAGGGGAATTATTTACATTAGGGCATGATGTAATCTATGCAGATCTGAGTGGAAGAGAACTGCCGGGATGATTACTTATTAAAATAAATCATGATTTCATCCAGTAAAGCAAGTTGTATAAATCCAAACCTGATAATTATGAGATACAAAACAGGCATAACATTACTGAAATAATACCAAGGAATTTTATCTTTTATTAATAGGAATATACCGTGGTGACACTTGTCTCCTCATAATTATAAAGTGCTTTTTAAGAAAATATTCTTTTTTAATACTGTAACAATGGGACACACCCCATTTCATACGTTCACATAATCTAGAGGAATAAATAAAGAAGAACCAAGCCAGTAATTGACTGAAGAAAAAAGAAAAGGCAAAGAAAAATCATAAAAATTCCAGCACGATACCTAATGAAAGTGTTTGAGGTCAGGTCTCTCCCAGTATGGGAGCTGAAGTCATTGATCTATTTTACTCCATGGCGCACTTCGGTGTTGTCTCTGGTTTGACCTAATGAAGGAGTCGAACTATGGGATCAAGTGCAAGGTAAGAAGATCAACTCATAAACAGAAATATATTTTTCTTTCTTCTGACTGTAAGTTAGATGAATTTTTACCTTGCATTATGGAGTAATTAATAAAATTAAAATACAATTTTTTTTTTACTTTTCTTTAGTTAGCTTATTCATTTTTTAAAATGAATGAGGCCAAGAAATAGGTCAAGGTATATTTTAACTGTATGTAATGCTGAGGATAAACCAGGAATCCAGGTGTACCACTAGCCATGGATACTAGGGGTCCTGAGACAAATGACATAATCTCTAGAATCCTGAGCAGAGAGAAATGTCATCCACATTGCACTCTTGGGGTGAAATTTTGTTTTCTTTCCTCTAGATTCCTCCTTCTGTATCCTTCTTCCCCTTTTCTTTCTTTTCCTTATCTATTTCTCTGTGGACGTTTTTCTTAAAAGAATACCTTTTTCTTAAATTTTTATCATTAACCAAAAAACCCCATGCATCCAAACCTCTTGCTTTCTCCTCATTTTAAGCTACATGCCAGTTTACCCAAGCTATGTCTCTTTCTATTACTCTAAATAGGCTAATACAGACTAACATCTAAATAGACTAAAATACTGAATGTTATCACTTGAAGACAAAAAAATATTTAAAAAAAAAATGTTAAAATATAGAAAAGCTCAGGGTAATTTGATGGTGAGAATTCCTTGGTGGTTATCTGTGAAGAAGTTTAAGGCAGAAAGAACCCTCTGTTTTCTGTTTTTTTAATAATACTTTTTGAATGTCTCTTTTATTCAGAACATCTTAGAGTATATTAACTTTGATGTCATGAAGGTAAAAAAAATCACTTAAATCACACCACCTTCAGAAAATTAAATGTGGTATACATGGTTCATTACAATGTTCAGCTAAAAATCTTTCAATTTAATACAGATTTATTTTACCATTTATAATTCATCATTGATCAATAGAGCAGTTAAATGATCTTCATATCTATCTTCATATCTCCAAAAATATTTCTGATGTATAAGAGTCTGGCTTTTTCAGGAATTACTTATGTTTATATGCACAAAATATTAAGCTTAATTTTTATGGAAATTGCTCTTGCTTCCACAAGTTTTTTTTTTTTTAATTTTATGTTTTTAAACTCTAGTTATGACAAGTTTTTCATTAGTTAGAGAGAAAGCCTGTCCATGTTATGTTGTTGTTATACATTGTTTCCATTGAATACCTATATTTCAGTAGCATCTAATGGCATTACCCGCCAAAGGCCTATAATTTGAAAAGGTTATAATGCAATTCAAATACATGCAACTGTGGTCTGAAACTCAGAAGTAATATTTTTTAAATGAAAATACTTGCATTAAACTATCCTTAAAATTTCAGTTTATAAAGAGATAAATAAAAATATAATTATATCTATCAACCTATTTATAGCATTAATCCCTATAAGAAAAGCTTCGTGGTGTGTGTATTGGGTTGGCATGGCAAGGTTTTGTGGGGGTTGCAAACTTGGCTTCTGCGAGCAGCTGCCAGCAGCTTCCCCTGTGTCCGACAGAGCCAGTGCCAGCCGGCTACAAGATGGACCCACCGCTGGCCAAGGCCGAGCCCATCGGTGACGGTGGCAGCACCTCTGGGGAACAGAGTTAAGAAGGGAAAAAACAAATGGCATGCAGCAATTGCAGCTGGAGGGAGGACTGAGAATATGTGAAAGAAAGAGCTCTGCAGACACCCAGGTCAGTGAAGATGGGGGGGAGGAGGGGCTCCAGGCGCCGGAGCAGAGGGTCCCCTGCAGTCCCTGGGGAAGCCCATGGTGAGGCCGGCTGTGCCCCTGCGGCCATGGAGCTCCACGGGGGAGCAGATCTCCACCCGCACCCGGGGAGGGCCCCACGCC